>NC_139954.1:45856037-45932946 GCF_963454915.1 Gymnoscopelus microlampas | reverse complement strand
CGCTTGTGTCGGCATAAAGGCCTCAAATCACAGAGTTCCCCCAGAACACAGTTGTTAAAATGATTTTGCTCTTTATACTTCAGCGGACCATACAGCATTAGAAGTTCTGAAAAGACGTGCAGTCTTGTATGTGAGACCATTTGCCCACAACGCATCGCGCTGCGAGGCGTTGTGGGCTTGTAGATCGGCTATTTTTGGCAAAGAGGTATAGGTGTAGAGGGAAAAAAGAGCAGACTAAGTAAAAAAAAAAAAGTATAATTTACTGAGTACTGAGTACTTCTTCCACCACTGCTCAGGTATTATTCCCATGTTTTCAGTGCTATATGTGGGGGCTGAGCTGAGCGGGGGCCTCAGGTATTATTCCCACCATGCCTTATTCTCTTCCCACCTGCAGCAGGAATGCACCGGGTCGTGTTCTCAACACAATGGGCTTCCTGTCTGCGGTGCCACGGTGAATGTGAATGGGTTTTGCGTTGGAGCAGGAGACATTGGACAATCTCTCTCTCTCTCTCTCTCTCTCTCTCTGTCTCTCTCTCTCTCTCTCTCTCTCTCTCTGTCTCTGTCTCTCTCTCTCTCTCTCTCTCTGTCTCTCTGTCTCTCTCTGTCTCTCTGTGTGTGTGTGTGTCTCTCTCTCTCTCTCTCTCTCTCTCTCTCTCTCTCTCTCTCTCTGTCTCTCTGTGTCTCTCTCTCTCTCTCTGTCTCTCTCTCTCTGTCTCTCTGTGTCTCTCTCTCTCTCTCTCTGTGTCTCTCTCTCTCTCTCTCTCTCTCTCTCTCTCTCTCTCTCTCTCTCTCTCTCTCTCTCTCTCTCTCTCTCTCTCTCTCTCTCTCTCTCTCTCTCTCTCTCTCTCTCTGTCTCTGTCTCTCTGTGTGTGTGTGTCTCTCTCTCTCTCTCTGTCTCTCTGTGTGTGTGTGTGTGTGTCTCTCTCTCTCTCTCTCTCTCTCTCTCTCTCTCTCTCTCTCTCTCTCTCTCTCTCTCTCTCTCTCTCTCCAACAATGGCTCCCATCTGTATACGTATACTGTTCAAACGGTGGTTAGTTAATATTAATTGATATGTATATGTGGCTGCGGACCCCATCTGAAAATGTTATAGGAGCCAGAGACCCCCGAACAAGATTTATGTTGTTAAAATGTCCAATTTTGTTTAAGCCAGTCAATCCGGGAACACGGCTGTCATTTTAGCTATAGCCATTATTTTAGACTTTGGCTATTGAGAAATAGCAGATATACAAGCTCATAGTGCTGCGCTAAAGCCAACATTTGTAACTGAGATCTTTGCTTCTGGGGGAACAAATATCTTGAGATGGTGGGGGGGGGGGGGTAGTCCTTGACATAAAGAAGTTTGAACCTGATGATATGGCAACATATACGGTTTTCAGAAAACTGTTAGGATTTAGAAGACATTTGTACATGCTTTCCTGGATTGAATGGGTTAAATAGCAGATGTACAAGCATTGTGCATGATGCTTGCAAGTGCTTGCAAGATCGGCTATTTTCAAAAAGCTGATGTCTATAGGGCTAACGTGGCTAAACTGATTTTGATGCTATAGATTTACAAATGTAGCTGGGTGCTGGGGACCCCCTGGAACGCCCCCCCCCCCCCCCCCCCCACCACTTTGAGAAGCATTGAAATAGAAAGCATTTCCCAGACGAGCCTCTCTCCACAGAGGGTTATTGGAGCGGTGCACACACACACACACACACACACACACACACACCCACCAGCGGCCAGCATTGAGTGTAACTAAAGGCAGTGTGTGTTTGACTGGTGGCTGAGCTGGCAGCTGGTGAACACACCGTATACCCAGTGAGGCATGTCTGAAGAGATTAGATTATGGTGCAGCACCTTAACCCATTAAGACCGGGAAAGCATTGTGTCATTTTAGATGTGTCTTTGGGCTATTCAAAAAATAGCAGATCTACAAGCTCATAGCGCGGCACCGAGTGCCGCGCTATGAGCTTGTAGATCTGCTATTAATTTGTTTTAATCGTGAAAATGTGTGCAAATCTTTGAATACATACTTTTTTTTTTAACTCAAATCTTTGCTTCTGGGGATTCTACAAATGTCTTCTAAATCGTAACAGTTTATGATTTAAAAAAACGTATGTTGCTATAATATCAGTGGTTCTCAAACTTTTTTCATGTCAAGGACCACAAAATGATATGTTTTTGTCCGCTGACCCCCATCTCAAAATATTTTGTTCCAGGGACCCCCAGAAGCAAAGATATGAGTTAAAATCTATACACATTTTCACGTTTTTTCCCCCCTAAAAAATAGCAGATATACAAGCTCATAGCGCGGCACGGTGCTGCACTATGAGCTTGTACATCTGCTATTTTTGAATAGCCCAAAGAAATCTAAAACGGACTGACAGATGCGTTCCCAGATTGAAGGGGTTAAGAGGCGTGTCCAAGATGGATGCTGCCATTTCCTCAGGGAGGCTTTCTGAGGACATGTGGGAGAGACTATGTAGTTGTACAGTATACCTCATGTATGTCTGACTCTGCATGCGTGAATTCTGAAACATTTTATTCACAGCGATTTGTGCTTGATTGTGACCTGGCAAACATGCTGGCTGTTGTGCTGTGCTGTGTGGTACCCTGTGGTGGTGATGGATTATGCGTATTGTGTATCTTTGTCTGCTTTCAATTGTATTGCAGAGAGAGAGATGCCAACAGCACATTTCCATTGGCAGTGGAACGAGCGTTCTTCGTTCTATTTGTGTTCACGTCTTCCAAGAAGCATGTGGGGGGGGGGGGGGGGGGTGTATTTCGGGGCACAGTTTGTTTCTCTGCAAACGGTTTACTTCACAACATTTATCTTAACGCGATACGGTACTATTTTTATCTCTGCTGCGTCTCAGTTCTATAGAGAAGTGTTTCTTTCTGTGTGTGAGAGATTAATTCATGCACATCCATTACAATGTCGTAGCCTAAGCCTACGCTGTTGTGAATTTCACTGGCATTGGATGAGAAGTTTGTACAGTACGTCCACAAAAGTACCTTTTCAGAAGGTAAATAAAACAGCGCACTGTAGCCTATACTTTAGTGGTTTCCAACCTTTTTCATGCCAAGGACCCCTAAATTGATATACATTTGGCCGCGGACCCCCATCTGAAAATGTTTTGTGCCGGGGACCCCCAGAAGCAAAGATTTGAGTTAAAAATGTTTTTAAAAAATTCAAAGATATGCACACATTTTCACGATTTTTTCTAAAATAGCAGATCTACAAGCTCATAGTGCGGCACTCGGACCACTGGTTGAGAACCACTGGCCTACTTGGTCACTATGCCCTCCCTGTTCTGTTTTGATTTGTTGGTTTTAACCGCTTGAACCCCAGAATTAATATTGTAGGCAGAACGTTAGCCAAAGATAGCAGATCTATACAATCTCACAACGCGTCGTGACAGGAAATCTGCTGCGAGGCGTTGTGAGCTTGTAGATCTGCTATTCTTGGCTAAAGTTCTCCTCACAAAAAAAGGAGCTAGGGTTCAAGAGGTTAAGGTAAAAAGAAAAATCATGTCACCCAAAGATTTGGCGGACCCCCTGTAGTAACTCCGAGGATCCCCTAGGGGTCCCGGACTCCCTGTTGAAGACCCCTGGTTTAAGTGGTTCGACTGATTTCGATGCCCTTAACAAATTTTCCTCACAACTCCCCCTGGAACACCCTCAAGGACCCCTGGAGGTCCCCGGACCCCACTTTGAGAACCACTGCTCTAAAGAATATTCAGTGATTCAAAAAGAAACATCTCCACTTGACAGCCTATGGTTTGGGTAAGGGTTGTGCAGGAACTGCAGCAGGTGGGACAGATAGCCCTCTGTTGGCTAAAGTCAGTGCAACGCACACGTACGCACGCACACACACACACACACACACACACACGCGCACGCACGCACGCACACGCACACGCACACAGAGAGAGAGCTCCAGTTACCGTGCCGTGCAACGGTGGCACATGCATGAAGAATGTGCGTCCCAGAATAGCAATGCAGCCTAACCCAGTTAGCCAGGGGTCCTTCTGCAAGGCATTCGTGGCCGGGATCGTCACTGGGTCGGTCATTGGCCCATGGAGGAAATCCTATTGGTGAAATCTGAGTCCTATAATTCAGTGTTCAGTGGTGGTCACTATCTGGCCCTGCTGCCTACAGGGGTGCAAGAGTTAGTCGAGCTAATCGATTTAATCCAGGGGTCCGGGACCCCTAGGGGGTCCTCAGAGTTACTACAGGGGGTCCGCCAAATCTTTGTGTAATTAGATTTTTTTTTTACCTTACCCACTTGAACCCTAGCATCCCTTTTCTGAGGATAACTTTAGCCAAAAATAGCCGATCTACAAGCTCACAACGCCTCGCGCTGCGAGGCGTTGTGAGCTTGTAGATTGGCTATTTTTGGAGTTATAGGTGTAGAGGGAAAAAAGAGCAGCAAAATATATAGAGGGGGTCCCTGCTTAATCTCTCTGATGCTTTTGTGTGACACTGTACTGTGATCAAGTAGGCAGTAGGGCTTTAAATTATGAAAAAAACACAAAGTTTCTGCCCGACAGCAACGATATATATATATTTTTGCACGATATATGACACATTAGTATAAAATAGGGTGGTTAGTCAGACTTATTGATTTAGTCGGATGTAAAAAATATTTTCAATTTTTTCCAATAAAAATGTAGTGTAAAACAAAACTTGCTTTTCAATTATTCGATTAATCAAAAAGGTTCGATTAAATTTTCGCTAAGAGAATAATTAATAGTTGCAACCCTACTGCTATGTAGGGTTGCAACTATTGCAACCTCTCTATTAAGCTCTCTCTGTTCCTCTTTTAGCCGCAAGCAACTCTTAGATCCTATTTTTCATTATCTGGAATATAGAATTGCTATACCAACCCTTGCCCATACAGTACATCCAAACAGAAAAGTCCCAACTGATTGTATTAAACGACGTTAAACTCGCCAACGTCGCAGCTCTACGGAAAGCTTGAATTATCCTCTTTCTATTTTTGATTCGTAAAAATCCACCAGTCTATAAATTCCGTGCAGGTGATCATTTCTCTAAGTGTTGGAGTTTGGAAGCGCTCGTTTTCAATGACGCAACGTCCTGCTGACTCCTGCATTATGTGACATTTAGAAACAGGCGTAGCTATGCAGGACCGTTGAGTGATTTCCAACGAGCGCTTACAAACTCGAACACTATCAAAAATCCAAATTATCACCTGCACGGAATTTATTGACAGAAAGTAACTCATAACATGTCTCTACGGTGGATCCTTATGAAACAAAAAACGTTGCAGATAGAAAGAGGATAATTCAAGCTTTCCGTACAGCTGCCATGTTGGTGAGTTTAACGTTGTTTAATACAATCAGATAGGACTTCTCTGTTTGGATGTGTGGGCTGTCAACGGTCGGTATTGCAGCTCTAGATTCTCCAGATATCAAAAATAGGATCCTGAGTTGCTTGCGGCTATTCCTCATTATGAGTTTGACCGTGTTGGCTCACACAACTCTTGGAACAACAGGCCGATGTATAACGTAACGAGTTGCTGATTGCAACTCGACAGCCGGGGTAACGCTTTGTTCCGTCTTCCGTACGTGGGTGTGAGCTGTGAGCCCTCTAAACCCCTTCTCATCACGTGAAACCTCGTCTCAGCACACAGCGGCTCCCAGGAGATGTGAATTCTCACAGCGTGCGAGATATCGGCCTGTTACCCCCTTGTCCCCGACAGGCAGTGGTTGGTACAGGCTTGGAGGGGGCTCGGAGGAGGCAGTTATTTCAGTTTCCTTGCCAGAAGGGTGTTGAATTGTTAACTTTTGGTGATGTACAGTACCCTGGTTATTGTCACTTCTTTTCATCCAGAGCTGTGACTTTGCTGAAGGCTTTTTTTTTAAACTCCCTCCTCCTCCTCCTCGTCTGTGCGTTGGGCTGGCAGCACGCCTCACCTCGGGGGTTCTGTTCTGGTCGCGTGTGCAGCTGCACAACGGACCAAGGTCGGTTCATACAGAGTACACCATTACCTAAGCAACTTATCGCCGGAGCCCTTGAGACCGTACAGTAATATCGTCTCTGTCGGGTGGAAACCTCACATGTCCAAAACGATGCGTTTTCAGGATTCAAATTCAAAAGCATCAAAAGTAGCAGACCTACAAGCTCGAAACGCAGCGTTTCGAGCTTGTAGGTCTGCTACTTTTGATGCTTTTGCGAGACGCTCTGTAGTATGATCAAGTGGGGTGTTCATTTACGGGAAAAAAACACAAAGATGAGAGGTTTCTGGCCGACAGCAACGATATCCTGTTAGATCAATGATGGCGATAAGATAGCGCTGCTAATTTCATGGCCTCATACATACTGCACCGCTTTGTGATTGTATGCATGCATGCGTCAGTTTATGCAAATACACTTTGAACATTATCTCTTTGATCGCTTACCGTTTTAGGTAGTGCTGTACAGCTTGATATGCAGCTTTCCCAGAGGTGGACACTGACAAAGTACATTTACTTGAGTACTAGTTAAGTTTTTGAGTGTCTACTTGAGTATTGGTTTGATCCTTATGACTTTCACTCCTCATACAGACATTTCAAAGACAAATATTGTACTTTGGAAGGGTCTTCAACAGGGGATCCGGGACCCCTAGGGGGTCCTCAGAGCTACTTTAGGGGGTCCGCCAAATCTTTGTGTGATAGAATTATTATTATTTTTTTACATTAACCACTTGAACCCGAGAATTCCTTTTCTGAGGGGAACATTAGCCGAAAATAGCAGATCTACAAACGATTCTAATATTTGTGGAAAATCTTTGAATTTGGGGGAAAATTTCCAAGAAGTTTGTTATTTGTACTTTGTAGTAATTGTAAAAGCATGTGCTTTTGAATACTCTAGGCCTATTTGAGTAATATTTGACCAGGAGTAGCTATACTTACTCAAATAGGCTCTATTCACAGCAGCCATATTATGAAGACATTCACAGGTGTTACCAATGATACTAATGAAGGCTCTGTTCCTGTTCTGGTCAAACGGAGTCAGGGTGCTGATGTTGACCATATTCACACGGCCATATTGGAATTTAACATTGAAAGTGCCGCCACCCGGGGTGGCTACTTTCATTGACTTCATAGAAACATGGCCGCCATGTGAATATGGTCTATTGTGCATGTTGGCCCACTGGAAACACCAGTGGGTCTACAGTTGGGGTCCAGGGACCCTCATGGGCTTCCAAATGGCCCCTTGCAGGTGTGTAACCTGTAAGGTTACACACCTTACACAACTTTCACTCCACTACAATTATTTGAAAACTTTGGTTACTTGTTACTTTGCAGATATAAATGATGATATTATAAAACATACACTAACTACTTTAGCCCTATTTTATACATATGCTAATTGAAAATAGCAGATCTACAAGCTCACAACGCGTCGCATTGCGGCGCGTTGTGAGCTTGTAGATCTGCAATTTTTTTATTCCAGACTTTTACTTGTAACAGAGTACTACATTGCAGGATGGATACTTTTACTCAAGTAAAACATTTGAGTTCTTTTTCCCACCACAGAGTATATACCAGCTGCTATGCTCATGCTTATGTCTAAAGCTCACGTATAATGTCTGGATGGATATGCTATGTGTAAATATATATAGATCCATCATCTCTTTTTTGGATTCCTTTTACAAGCTCCCTGGAAGCTGTTTCCATGTGTGATTCCTCCCCAAAAATAACAGTTGGACTTCATTACAAGAGACAGTTTTTGAAACAGAAACAAACCCACTTCCTCTTCTTTAAAGTCCTCGCCGATTTCCTCTCATAAATCTTTCTCTCGTTGGCTCTACTGTCAGCCGAGGGACATATATATTCAGTGGTGGAAGAAGTACTTTTTACTTAAGTACAAATAGCAATAATACCACAATATAGAAATGTTCTGTTACAAGTCCTGTATTCAATATTTTACTTGAGTAAAAGTAGAAAAGTAGTTGCACCAACATATACTCAAAAGTACTACAAGTAAAAGTACTCATTACGCAGAATGCCCCTTTTTTAAAGCGGCCTGCACTCCAAACTGTGTTGTCCTGACTGCTACAGACTAACACGTTTTTCAAAATGTGTATATAATTTGTATAAAATATGTTTCAAGCATTTGAAGTATATGTTTTGTAATACAGATCTATATCTGCAAAGTAACTAGCAATTAATGGTGACAAATAATTGCACTATAGTAATTGGTATACTGTACAATATTTTCCTCTGGGATGTAGTGGAGTAGATGTGTAAAGTATCAAAGAATGGAAATACTCAAGTAATGTTGAAAGTATCTAAAGATTCGACTCAAGTATACTCAACACTCAAGTAAAAGTACTCTTATGGACGTATTCATTCACTCTTTGTTCTATGTCCTTCACAAAGACTTTGGATGAGCTTTGAAGTTTAATTGGCGTTTCAAACAAGGCCATATGCTAAGGCTAACTGCCACAAGTGACCTCATTTATAGGTATTCAATGTTAATCTAGCTGACAAATGAAACGTGTGTTAATAAACCTGTCCAATGTCTCATCTCTAACCACTTAAACCCTCTCTATCATTGGTTCTCAAAGTGGGGGTCCGGGGACCCCTAGGGGTCCTTGGGGGGGTACCAGGGGGTCCCCAGGTAAATTAGTTATTATAGCATAAAGTGGTTACTTTATCCATATTACACTTCATTTTATACTACAAGCTTTTGACATTTTTGGACCCCCCCCCCCCATTTTTTTTGAACATTTTGAATAATTTCAAGGCCAAAAACGTATACATTTGGGAAAAGGGTTTGGGAAACTGACTTAAACCCTATATATCAGGGGTCTTCAACAGGGGGTCCGGGACCTCTAGGGGGTCCTTAGAGTTACTACAGGGGGTCCGCCAAATCTTTGTGTGATATAATTTTTTTTTTACCTTAACCATTTGAACCCTAGCATCCCTTTTCTGAGGAGAACTTTAGCCAAAAATAGCCGATCTACAAGCTCACAGCGCCTCGCGCTGCGAGGCGCTGTGAGCTTGTAGATCGGCTATTTTTGGCAAAGAGTTATAGGTGTATAGAGGAAAAAAAGAGCAGCAAAAGTTTATCTGAAACACAATTTTATACAATATAGAGGGGGTCCCTGCTTCATCTATCTCTCAGCTAGGGGGTCCTTGGCCTGAAAACGTTGAAGACCCCTGCTCTATATAGCAACGATTCTCAACCTGTGGGTGGGGGCCCTTGGATTCTTCGACAGAAGAATCGGCAGAAGAATCCAAGTGTCACTCTATAGTCTTCAAGAAACATCAAAAAGGCCGCACACACTTAAAAGCCCACGTGATAAACTTTATCATGGTCGCAGAGAATGAAAAACAACGTTTCGGCAGATGCAACTGCCTTCTTCAGGGTGAGAAAGGTATATATACTATATATACTCTCTCTCTCTCTCTCTCTCTGTCTCTGTCTCTGTCTCTGTCTCTGTCTCTGTCTCTGTCTCTCTCTCTCTCTCTCTCTCTCTCTCTCTCGGTGCTAAAATAACACTGAGGATTTCACCGTGCACTAGCCTCATTATCTCCCTCCACGTCTTGCATAACCCTGCTTGTTCTCCATAATCCAGGTCCATTCAATGCAGTCTCAAGGGTTGAGCGTGGAGAGCGCCTACGTCTGTCTGACAGTGGCGAGACAAAGGGTCATGATGGCGCACGCCAAAGCAATGTCATCACATTCATTTCCGATTGCCTCCGATTTACTTTTCCTTTCCAGTGACATAAAATACGCGTATTTATTTATTTCTGTATGAACAGTAGGCTAGATGTATTTGTCATGTGATCATTAATTTAAAAGTGATTTTTGTGCATAAGAGCTCGCTTTCCCCCCAAAAAAAGCAATTTCAAGGACCCGTAACAAGAAATTACATTTACACATTTTCTGCAATCGGATTACTGTAATCCCCCCCCCCTTTACATACAACCCACTACACCCTGACTGTATAAAGTATCTGGCTCTCGAAGCAAGCAAAGCTGGGTCTTGTCTAAGCTTCACTCAGGACACTGACCCAGGCGGGGTGCTTCCCTTGTACTCCCACTTGCATTCTTAATGCAAAGCAGATTGCCTGCTGGACGAGTTTGACCTTGGCACTCATATCCTGCTGCAGGAGAAGCAGACCAGCCTGGTGGTGATGAGCCAAGCTGTATGGAATTACAGCGCTGCATGAAAGTTTTAACATAACACGTGGCGGGCACGTTTTTGTGTGTGTGTGTGTGTGTGTGTGTGTGTGTGTGTGTGTGTGTGTGTGTGTGTGCAAACGCAGTACTGTAGGTTACGGCTCAAATCCCTCCATCGGTGTGCAGGGAATGCTAACACACAACGGTGTATAGTCTTGGGTACCGTATCTGTCTGTCTGTAATATAAAACATCGCATTTTGGTCGAATGCAATTCTTCCTGTGTGAGGCTTAGCTTCCTGTATGAGGCATAGCATACACAGCATGGCTTAAAGTAAACGTTACCGGGTTTTTATTGCTAACTATCGACTATTTTTATTTTATGTACATAGTAAAATACCATACTAATACAATAACAGTGGTTTTAAACCCTTCTTCATTGTATTCACATTCCTCCCTCAAATGTCCTACCAGTGTGTAATTGTTTGTTTTCTTCATGTGGGCTCCTACGGCGGGATTATTTCTTTTTTTTTTTATTCCTCTGGAATTCCCTATTCACTGCATGCTCCGTCTGTTGAGCAGAGCATATCCCATTGTAAGAACCCATTCACATGTTCCCCAAAGAATGTGGGCCTAATCCCACTCCCACCCCAAGACAATGAGCCTTTCCCTCTTCTCCCTGAAAGATTCCCCTAAAGTGTGCATCCTTCATTTAACAGGCGCTATGCGGAATATTGTCGCATCAGTGGGGATGCGTGTCTCCCCCCCCCCCCCCACCCCCTCACCCCCCAGCCTCCAATATGATTCAGACATGAAGCTTTTATCACGATTCACGGCAGGTCTTTTTGTTCTCCGTGTGAGCTGGGAGAACCATATAGACGAGAAAAGAGACTGGTCATTGGCTTCAAATGCAACTCCCCCCTGCCCCCCCCCCCCCCTGTTCTCCTCTGGTCTCCGGTGAGAACATGGCAGTAAGGGGGGCCCCTGGGTCACTTGTGATCACAGCGAGGGTCCGGGCGGGCAAAGGGACTCAGCTGTACCCAATAGAGTCTGGGCTGAATTAATGGTTCCAGAGCAGGTGCCAGTCAGCCCAGTGAATCATACTCCCAGCGGTGACTAGAATCATGAGGGAGGAGGATACACTCACTGAACCCCTATTTTACACATCAGGAAAGCACAGTGGTGATGGACAAAGTACTCAACCTCAGTATAGGCTCTATTCACAGCAGCCATTATTATGAAGACATTCACAGGTGTTACCAATGATACTAATGAAGGCTCTGTTCCATTTAGTGGTTTCCACGACCCCCATAACTCTGAGAGTGTACAAATGGAACCAAATGGACCCTTACCCTTATTATACCCTTACCCTTATTTGGACCCTTGGAGTGAAAGTACAATATTTGCCTCTGAGATGTAGTGGAGTAGAAGTAGAAGTATAGGAAATTGGAATTACTCAACTAAAGTACAAATACCTCAAAATTGTACTTAAGTACAGTACTTAACTAAATCTACTTAGTTACTTTCCACCACTGGACATAATAAGGTGCAACAAACAAACAAACAAACACACACACAGGGCAAATACTGGACTCCTCTGTGAGCGTTGTTAACAATAAAAGCTCAGAATCTGCTGGGTCTGACAACACATCCACGCGTTTGCTTGCTCAGTACATTCTGGTTTAGGAAGGTGTTGAACACAGTGTTGTGACAGTGTTCCAGAGCTGTCAGACATCTTCCTCTGTACAGGTTAACCAGAGAACATCTCATCCTCCACGGGTACAAAGTAACGTTTTTTAAATTGTTACTCAGGCGACACAGATAGCCCGACCGATCCCGATTTTTGTCCTAACCCAGCAAGCACAATGACGTCATGATGACGTTATGATGTGTTAAATGTGTTTAGATGACGTCCTGAAAGTGACGTTTTTGTGGTCAGGATTAATTTTGGTTGAAATCAGGTGATATTCTGGGCCAGATCTGACTTGTCTTGGTTTGACTTGATCTAGCCCCAATCGAGACGTCATTGATTGGTCCAGGTCCTGACTGTGCTTGCTGGGAAACCACCGATTATCAATGTTTTGACCAGTGGTGGAAAGTACCTATGTACTGAAGTACTGTACTTAAGTACGATTGTGAGGTATCTGTACTTTACTGGAGTATTCAAATATTGTACTTTTACTCCACTACAATTATTTGAAAACTTTAGTTACTTTGTAGATTTTGATTATTATTACAAAACATACATTAACCACTTCAGCCCTATATGTATTTCGACCAATTGAAAATATTCGATCTACAGTACAAGCTCGAGCTTGTAGATCTGCTATTTTCAAAAGATTTGTATACAAAAAACTTGAAAACTTGATACTTTTACTTAAGTAAATAATTTGAGTACTTTTTCCACCACTGGTTTTGACCCATTTTTCATGAACAAGCAAACAAAAAAACTAAAATACTCTCATAAACGGAACAATATTTTTATTTCCTTTTTCCTACTCTCACGAAGTGTGGGTCAGGCCGAAATGAGTTTACGAAAATGAGGCCGAAATGAGGGGTGGCCGGCCTCTCCCTTAGAGAGAAGGTGAGAAATAGGCTCTATGCACAGCAGCCATATGGTAACCGCCTTCCATTCCGACATCCCACTACGTGGCTTCCGCGCGTGGTTAGGGTTAGGTATAGGGTTAGTAACCGTCGGAAAGGCGACATGTCGGAAAGCCGACATGTAACCCAGCCATATTGGAAATAAATTGGGCCTCTTCTTACTTCCTTCACAGGTGTTACCAATGATACTAATGAAGGCTCTGTTCCATTATGGTCAGGGTGCTGATATTGTGCATGTTGGCTCACTAGAAACACTCCATTTTGGTTCCCAAATGGCTCTTTATGGTGGATGTGTAACTCTGAGAGTGTACAAATGGAACCAAATGGACCCGTAAGGGTCCATTTGGTTCCATTTGTACACTCTCAGAGTTATGGGGGTCCTTGAAAATAAGACAACCACTATGCCACACTAAATGGAACACAGCCTTAATTAGCATTATTGGTAACACCTGTGAAGGAAGTAAGGAAGGGGCCCAATTCATTCCCAATATGGCTGCTGTGCATAGAGCCTATTCAGTCATCCGCCAGAGACTCGAAGTAGAACCGCTGCTCCTTCACTTGGAAAGGAGACAGTTTAGGTGGTTGGGGCATCGAGTGCGGATGCCTCCCCGAGCGTCTCCCTATAGGGAGGTCCTCGCTGCACGTCCCACTGGCAGACCAAGGACCAGATTGGGGGGGATTAGATCTCCACACTGGCCTTGGGAATGCCTCAGGATCCCCCAGGAGTGAAGTTGCTAATGTTGCTGTGGAAAGGGAAGTCTGGCAGACTGACGTTTAGTTTCATTACATTATGAACGTTGATGGGCGTGGCTAGCGATTCAGGGCCTGGAGCCAGGCTAGAAGTCTAGTGCAGTGGTTTTCAACCTTTTTCGCGTCAAGGACCCCCAAATTGACACTATATTAGCCCACGGACCCCCATTTGAAAAGATATGCCAGGGACTCAACCATTTAGGTTTATTGGGGGTCCCCAATCTACACTGTAGTATCATCATCAGTGTTCATTTAACTCTGAGAGTGTACAAATGGAACCAAATGGACCCTAACGGGTCCATTTGGTTCCATTTGTACACTCTCAGAGTTACAGACACATAAGGGTCAATTTGGTTCCTAATTATTAATTTGGCTGGGGACCCCCTGGAACCCCGTCAAGGACCACTGGTGGTCCCCGGACCACTGGTTGAAAACCACTGGTCTATAGTGCTCTCTGCTGAAACTGTTACCCCCCCCCTCGACCCGACTCCGGATAAGAGGATAGATGAATGGAAGCCCAATTACAACATGTAAAAGAATTGCAGATGTGCAAGTTCACTGTGCGTCACAATGCTTTTCAAAATAGGGACAGCAAGTTTAGTGTTTAACCCTTTGAGACCGGGAACGCATCTGTGTCATTTTAAGATTTATTTGGCTACTCAAAAACAGCAGATATACAAGCTCATTGCGCGGCTACGAGCTTGTAGATCTGCTATTTTTGAAACATTTTGAAAAACTGTGCAAATATTTTATTTTTTATTTTTTTAAGCGGACATTTGTAACTCAAATCTTTGTTTCTGTGGGTCCCTGACTACATTTTTACAAACGTTTGCTTAGAAAAAATATATATATTCCAATATTTTCACAAATCTTCACGATTTTCAAAAAATAGCCCAAAGAAATCCTAAAATGACACAAATGATGCTTTCCCGGTCTTAAAAAATACGGGTTAAAAATACATTAGGAAAAATGTATACTATATATATTGACCAATACATCAGCCAGACCGATACAGGCCTATCCGTCTGACTCTTAATGTATAGACTGACATTTTATGTTAACACAATACAGCAGGAGCAGCAAAACTAGCATTTTGATTTACTATGCTGCATACCTTCAGGGAAGGGATATTCCGGCCAGGACTCATGTCCCTTCCCAATACACACACATACACAAGTAAGAACACATTTACGGAAACACATGTGCATGGGTAAACACACACACAAAACCACACACACACACACACACACACACACACACACACACACACACACACACACACACACACACACACACACACACACACACACACACACACACACACACACACACACACACACACACACACACACACCTCAAATCTCCCCCTTTCTCATTACTGAGTGGTGGCGCCTACATAATGCCTTCCCATGACTCTGTTTTACCTGTGACACCTTGTTTGGATTTGGTAAAGATGATGATTTAAGGTAGCAATTTCCTCCTCAAAACAGTCTTGACGTGTATATAAAGTAGCAATTTCCTGATTAAAAGGGCTGCTAGAGAGGGGAACTGTGTAAACCTTCTCCTTCGCGGAGATAATGATTCATCCCAGCCCCCTCGCACTGTATCTGCATGGATAAACAGTGGTGGAAAAAGTACACAAATGTTTTACTTAAGTAAAAGTATCAATATTGCAATGGAGAAGTACTCTGTTACAAGTGAAAGTGCGGAATTAAAAATGTACATGTGTAAAAGTACAAGAGTATTGGTATCAAAATGTACTTAAAGTACCAAAAGTAAAAGTACTAAAATGTTTGAAAATAGCAGATCTACAAGCTCACAACGCGTCGCGATGCGACGCGTTGTGAGCTTGTAGATCGGCTATTTTCAAATAGCCTAGGTATACAAAAGTGGGCTAAAGTGGTAAATGTACTGTATGTTTTATAATGTAATAATTTATACATGCAAAGTAACTAGTAACTACAGTTTTCAAATAATTGTAGTGGAGTGAAAGTACAATATTTGCCTCTGAGATGTAGTGGAGTAGAAGTAGAAGTAATGAAAATTTGAAATACTCCAGTAAAGTAAAAAAATACCTCAAAATTGTACTTGAGTAAATGTACTTAGATACTTTACACCACTGTAGATAAACAAATGTTTACGGTGTGTCATAAAAAAAACCAACCTTAAGGTTTGTTTTGGTGAGAATAACACAACTGAGTAAACACTGCATTCCTCAGAGCGAGCGAAGGGCCTGTGCTTAGTTTGGTTTTGGACGTGGATGTTTGTTATGATGCCGTTGTTTTGCATTGTAAAACCATAGTATTTGGTAGCAGAACTGTGTTTTTTTAATGCTGTGTTGTGAAACAAAATGTTTATTTTTGTCTCCTTTCTCTCACGCTAATCTAAATTTCTAGACCTTTTATCCCATATCTCAATTTCATTTAGATACACTAGTAGCTCGCTGCTCAATCAATCACCGTCCTTTTGGCAGCTCGCTCATTGTTGTGCGTCTTTGGTGGGACATCTCCTGACCAGATACCACAAATATTGATCCTCTTTGTTCCAAGATAGAGCGGAGGGATTTACAAGAGAGACAGGACAGACAGTGTTGGCGCGGGGGAAATTCCGGCGCTCGCTCGGTCCGTTGACATAGAGTGATGTACTCTCTCTCTCTATCTGCGATACAAACCCCACAATTGGAGGAGAATCCTTTTATGTGTCTGACTGTAATGACCGACCCTATTATCTCCGGGGAAATGGGAACCTTGGCCATGTGGGACGAGTCAAAGGGAGCGCCCGCCAAATCCCATCAGCATCATTAGCAGAATGCTCATGGGTTTTATCCCCCCCGATGAATCGGTGCACTTCTTACTGCATCTCTTCTCTTCAGCCAATTGGTTTCTTGTTTTAGTAATCAGCGATGATCTTGGGAGGAAATTGGGAATGTCATGATTAATGCAGAAATAAAGCAATGATTTACTTTGTGTTGTTTTTCTCTCCCAAGACTTCTGCTCCACGTAACACGAGCATTAAACACCTGCACATCATTTCCCCCTGTAGCATTAATTATGACATTAACCCATTAAGACCTGAGGCCGATTCTACAAATGCCTTCTAAATCGGTACTTCTCACACTTTCAAGATTTTTCCCCAAAAATTCAAAAATAGCAGGCACCAAGTGAAGTGCTGTGAGCTTGTATATCTGCTATTGTTGAATAGCCAAATGCCAAAATCTAAAATGACACGGATGCTTTCCCGGTTGTAATACTTTAACATGGAACATAAGGGTGAAAATGAGAAATAGTTTAAGCTCTAAGTATGTCCTTGTCATTTTGTTTTGTTTTTGCGGTTCCTCAAATTAAATAAAATACTTATCTGACTTAAAGCGTTTACATCAAAGCCTCAGAATAAAACAATTTGAAGAATTTGTCGTAGATCCACTGTAAGTCGACACATTTTTCATAAAACGTGCTTTTGCCAGCGCAGTCTAGCTGTTAGGCTGATGATTCTGACGTGCTTCCAGCATGGAGACCTAGAAATGTCAGATACTCAACGATGATCCGTTGAAGAAAAGATCATTCCCCCCCCCCCCCCCTGACTGGGCGGCATCACAACGAAGTAGCTCTCGCACGATAACGGGGCGTTTCTCCTTTGTTTGTTGCCAGTGGTGGAAAGTAACTAAGTACATTTACGCAAGTACTGTATTTGTACTTTACTTTTATTTTCCAATACTTTTACTTCTACATCCTCACTACATCTAAGAGGCAAATATTGTACTTTTACTCCGCTACAATTATTTGAAAGCTTTAGTTACTAGTTACTTTGCAGATATAAATTATTATAAAACACACATTAACCACTTTAGCCCTATTTTATACCGAGGCCATTTGAAAATAGCCGATCTACAAGCTCACAACGCGTCGCGATGCGACGCGTTGTGAGCTTGTAGATCGGCTATTTTCCAACATTTTAGTACTTTTACTTTTGGTACTTTAAGTACATTTTGATACCAATACTTTTGTACTTTTACTCAAAGTAAATTTTTAATTCCGGACTTCTACATTGCAGTATTGATACTTTTACTTAAGTAAAACATTTGAGTACTTTTTCCACCACTGTTTGGTGCTCTGCAGAGCGGCTTGTCGTAGGGTGTCAACATGATGGTGGCAGTTTGTCCTGATTATTCTGTGTTTTCTTTTCTGGGAGGAGGGCTGAGAACGCTACAGTGACATTCCTCAACAGAATCTAATGCGCAACGGGTGTGTGTGCTGCACGGGGGGCTGTGGGGATAAGTGTCATTTATGTCCCGTGGTGTACCCCAGTGGTTTTCAACCTTTTTCATGCCAAGGACCCCTAAATTGATATACATTTGGCCGCGGACCCCCATCTCAAAATGTTTTGTTCCAGGGAACCCCCAGATGCAATTAAGGATTTGTGTTAAAAATGTTTGCTTTAAATGTATATATATTGAAAGATGTGCACACATTTTCAAGATTTTTCAAAAATATACCGGCACTCGGTGCTGTGCTATGAGCTTGTAGATCTGCTATTTTTGAATAGCCAAAGCTAAGTGGTAAAAAATGATTGTGACGCTATGTTAACTAATTTCGCTGGGGACCCCCTGGTGGTCCCCGGACCACTGGTTGAGAACCACTGGTGTACCCGAATAGAGGCCGACCGATGCCTTGTTTCTGGGCCCGATGCTAATCCCGATTTTGCAGAGTCACAAACCACCGGTCATTGATGTGTCGAGCTGTATTTTGTAAGGAAAAACAGTGCAACATTTTCTAATCAATTTGAAAAACTCAGATTAGATCAAAGTTTCTATACGAGAACATTTCACTTCCACGCAAAGACATTATTTTCTTTGCGTTCTCAGAACCCAAGAGCTCAAACATAAAATGCAGGAGATGAGGATTACGATTAACGAAGACTTTATGACCGATAGGTAGTATCGACCAGACCGATATACCATTCTGTCTCTACAGGCTGGCGAGGCTTTCTCCATGTGTCCATGTATTTAGCTGTTGCATCTCTCACAGACGCTCCGCAGTGATGGAAGGAGTACTCAAATGTTTTACTGAAGTAAAGTCTGTCACAAGTACAAGGTATTCACAATTAAAAGTACAAAAGTATTGGCATCAACATGTACTTAAAAGTAAGAAGAGTAATAGCACTCATTATGCAGGTCCCATTTCATAAGTTGTCAATTGTAAAAAATGTATAATAAATCTTTTGAAAATAGCAGATCTACAAGCTCAAAACGTTTTGAGCTGATTGTAGATTGGCTATTTTCAAATGGCCGAAATGTATATCGGGCTGAAGTGGTTAGTGTGTTTTGTAATAATAATAAAAATCTATAAAGTAACTAGTAACTCAAGTTTTCAAATAATTGTAGTGGAGTAAAAAGTACAATGTTTGCCTCTGAGATGTAGTGGAGTAGAAGTAACAGCATTGAAAATTGGAAATACTCCAGTACAGTAAAAGAAATACCTAAAATGTGTACTTACTATAAGTACGGTACTTGAGTAAATGTACTTAGTTACTTTCCACCACGGTCTCTCATAGAAGATAAACAGCTCACAGTGTCCCAGCTGAGAATATATACCATCTACTGTGAGCTTGTTAAAGATGGATGTGGATGAATGTACTGGTACAGTACAGCAGACAGTACAGAGAATTAAGATTCTTGTCACAAAGCTCTTGCACTCCTTCAAACAAATAAAATCTGCCATTTCAGGGTCCCTTAGTCCGCGCTGCACTCAATCATAAAACGTGTCGCTATCATAAGCCAGATGGGAGTAATTTTTCATCTATTTTTTATTGAGTGCCTCGCGTCTCTCCGCCATCAAAAAGGTCTCCGTCTTAATCAGAAGCACAGAAGAGTAACGGGAGTTCTATGAATATGGTCTGCGTTGATGGGCGTATAGATGTGTGATGTTGATGGAAGAATGTTATGAATTCAGGACTGCTTTAGAAATACAGTACATGTGAGGCAGTGTTGATTTAGTCGACTAAAACTATGACGGAAAATGTTGGTCGACTAACTTTTTTCACTGACAAACGAAATAAAAACTAAGCTACGATGATAAACTAAGACTAAATATGTTGACAATTTCGTCAACAAATAAAAACTAGACTAAAATGTTAGTGAGGGATCTAGTGGAGAAGAGATCCAGTGGAACTAAAAGACAAGTCTTTTTATGTTTGGTTGCGCTCGGGCGTTGCGCTCTGAAAATAGCAGATAGCTCACAACACGTTGTGAGCTTGTAGATTGGCTATTTTCAGCATGCAACCAAGTGTAAAATCAGCCATTACGACGCCATCAAGGCACCGCCGAAATACATTTTTGTCGACTAAATCAACTGTAGATTTAGTCGACTATAATCTTATGATATTTAGTCGACTAAAACTAGACAAAAACTAAAACATTTCAGATGACTAAAATGTGACTAAAACTAAATGGAATTTCATTCAAAAGACTAAAACTAAATCAAAATTTGCTGTCAAAATGAACACTGCATGGAGGAGAGATGAGAAGAGAACAGCACTCCTCACATTCCTACCTGAGTTTGGTAATGCAACCTGACCTTTGAATTTGATCTGCGTGTTTTAACACAAAACAGCCGCTAATGCCGCATGAGTCACTGGAGAATAAAGTTTTCCTCAAAGTATAGTGCCAGGGCCATTTCTTTCGGAGGTGGCCGGTTAATTCTAACACACACTCTCGGTAATGGGTTCATTAAGTCAAGGATTAGACTCAGACAAAGACTATTGATTCCTTAATCCTGTAACCCCGGCCTCAGCCCCCTGTTCTGACCATGGAGAATGCATCCTGAGTTTTGAAATAACATGACAGCCAGTTGTGGAAAGAAATAAAAATAAAAATCTCCAGATTTCAACTTTTCAATGTTTTTTGGGGGAAATGAATGCCCTGCCTCAAATATTGTACTTTTTACTCCACTCCAATTATTTGAAAATGTTTAGTGCCTAGTTACTTTGTAGATTTTGATTATTATTACAAAACCACTTCAGACCTGAACACATACAGTACTTTAGCAATTCTAAAATAGGCGATCTACAAGCTCACAACGCATCGCATGGCGACGCGTTGTGAGCTTGTAGATCGGCTATATTTAAAAGGATTTTTATATATTGTATACATTTTCAAAACCTTCTGCATAACGAGCACTTTTACTTTTGATACTTGAAGTAGCCTACATTTTGATGCCACTACTTGTTGTACTTTTACTCAAGTCAATTTTGAATACCGAACTTGTGCTTGCAACAGACTATTTCTGCAATTGGGCATTGATACTTTTACTTAAAGGGCAAGACCACTTTGGTAGAGGTTTGGGTTGTGTAGTTACCTTGACATGATGTAACTCCAAAGGTGGGCAAGAAATAAATAAAAAAAAATTGCTCCATTGATTAGAAATTGATAATTCAAAATATGCTCCTCATTGACTTACATTGTACGGTGAAACTGCTCTCAAAGTCACTCTTTTAGCACAAAAACGAACAGACAATATAGAACATCACCAAACCCAGTACTGTTTATTTTTTAAATAAAAATGTCAACTTCCTGTTGATTTTGCCATTTTTAATAAGTAGAAAACCCGGACTGGATCGGCGGATCCGGATCCAGATCTTCAAATAGTAAAATCAACAGGAAGTTGACATTTTTATTAAAAAAATAAACAGTACTGGGTTTGGTGATGTTCTATATTGTCTTAATCAGCTATGTTTGCGTTCGTTTTTGTGCTAAAAGAGTGACTTTGAGAGCTGTTTTACCGTACAATGTAAGTCAATGAGGAGCATATTTTGAATTATCAATTTCTAATCAATGGAGCAATTATCTTTGATTTCTTGCCCACCTTTAGAGTTACATCATGGCAAGGTAACTACACAACCCAAACCTCTACCAAAGTGGTCTTGCCCTTTAAGTAAAATTGTGAGTATTCTTTCATCACTGATCATTCTCCTATTAGAAATTCATGGAGGGGAGCATCAATTGCAGAGTACAACATGCTTCCAAATGATCATCATCGTACGTAAATAGACATGGGTCACTTCAAGTGTGCATTTCCAGATGACGGCTGAGCCTTTGACATTTTCCAAAAGGCTCATTAACGTTTTATTGCTTCATCAGTGGAATTTAACATGCCGTTAACCGTAATGACACAGCCCCACCGTGACTCACTTTGATGCTACAAGATAGCTTTCCAAAGGGTCCTAAAGGGGCATTAATGAAATGTTTGAGGAGCAAACATTTACGGTAAAAGGTGTGGAACGTCTCGAGGTTGACGAGACCTTTGAACTCCTCCTGAGCTGTTTGCAGCTGCGTTTAGCTAAGCTAGAGCAAATTGGATCTCAAAGTGGGGTCCGGGGACCCCCAGGGGTCATTGACGGAGTTCCAGGGGGTCCCCAACTAAATGATAGATCAGGAACCAAATAGACCCTTGCAGGGCCGGTTCTGGGCTGATCAGCGCCCTAGGCGAGATTCCTCTGATGCGCTCCGCACGTGCGCGCAAAACCTTTCGGTTTCTGGGTGGATTTTTATACTTTTTTTTTCAGTTTTTGGCTTTAGGGTTAGGGTTAGGTTAGGGTTATGTTATTTAATTCTTATTTTTGCCTGATTTTACCGATTTATTATCAAAACATTTAAAATGGACCCTTGGTCAGGAACCAAATAGACCCTTATGTGTAACTTTGAGAGTGTACAAATGGAACCAAATGGACCCGTTAGGGTCCATTTGGTTCCATTTTTACACTCTCAAGAGTTGAATTAACATTGATTTAACATTGATTTTACAATATGAATTGAGGTCCCATAGATAAAAAATACCATTAAATGGGGGTCCGTAGCCTAATGCATGTCAAACAGGGGGTCCTTGAAATTAAAATGGTTGAGAATCACTGCTCTAGAGCCGTAAAAATCTTCTCTTATGGGGGTCACTGGCAAATCTTTTCAAATGGGGGGTCCGCAGGCTAATAAGTGTCAATCTGGGGGTCCTTGAGAATGTTTGAGAACCACTGAGCAAGAGAATTACTCAACAGCACATGGACAAAGGAGATTCTGATGTGATGTGAGCATCTTTGGAGTTGAAGCAAAGCGCCTCATTGTTCCATCGCGGTGTATAATGTGTTATTGGAAACACAGGGGGCACGTTGGGGGGGGGGTGAGTCAATAATGTAATTCATGGTCCCACAGAGAACAATAAGCACGTCCTCTATAAGAGCGAGAGGAAATGAACGCATAGGAAGACACGCAAATGGCCAGTCTCCCATCAGAGTCCACCAATAATGACCTCATCGCTCAGAAAAAGCTGTGAAATGACAATAGTAGCTATAGCTTTAACACGCAAAGCATGCATTGCACAGATTTCACACCGACAGACATTTGCATGGTATATTGCTCAATCTGTGGGAGTCAAATGTATTTAACTTTCAACCTTGCGTCCCTATTTGGGCATGTCATTGAGGCAAACAAAATTAATAATCAAAAATACACAAACCAAAACAAAATGTGTGAGCATGTAGAGCGGCAATTTTAACATCTGTAGTGTTAACCTCAAATAAAGTCAAATAAATAAACAATTGTCTGTGGTGATCAGTCATTTGATTCTCTTAACCTATTAAAACCGGGAAAGCATCAGAATTATTTGGCTATTCAAAAATAGCAGATATACAAGCTCACTACAAGCTTATCGATCTGCATTTTTTTTTAAATTGAGAACAGTTGTGCAAACCTTTTAATTTACATCGTTTTTTAAAGCATTTAAATCATTTTTAACTCAAATCTTTGCTTCTGGGGGTCCCCGGAACTAAATATTTTGAGATGGGGGTCGGCGGTCAGATACATATAATTCTGGGGGTCCTTGACACGAAAACTGAAAAGGAGAAAACTGTTAGGATTTAGAAGACGTGTGGAATCTAAGCACTGACACTGTTGACATGCAGGAGAGGTGCCAAATTGGACATATTGACCGCTATCGACCGACCGCTGCTATCTTGCTGCGGGCGAGAGTGGCAGCTGTTGCCCCTAGGGCCTTCCGCCCCCCCCCCCCCCCCCGAGTTACAGCCAGACAGACAGCCAGAGCCTGCATCATGTGTAGTGTAGTGTATAGCCCTCCCTCCATTATCTAAACAGAGACCATGTGTGTCTGTGTCCAGCCATCCAGGGGGAGATATCACTATCACCAGTGGAGCTCTTATCTGCATACCCCCCCTCTATTAGCGACAGGAACAGGAAACACTTTTGCAGTCGTTAACATTATTAGCTGATTATACGCTTCACCGCTGGTGTGTGTCTTTTAGCCCCCCCTCAGTGGGCCCCGAAAAAGTGTTTTGGGTGCATTTTCAGAGCATGTTTATTTTAATGATTCAGGGGCGTCACGGCCATTCACTGTGCGTACGACACGACACCCTCACTCTCACAGATCCGTGATTTCATACCCCCCACTTTTTGAAAAAAATGAATCGGTAAAATCAGGCAAAAATAAGAATTAAAAAATAACCTAACCCTAAAACCGAAATAAAGTCACCAAAACACAAAAAAAAAAACTAACAAAATCCGCCCAATAAAAACGCAAAATTTTGAATATACAGAATTTGTTTACATTTGACAGTTACAAATGTTTTTCACGCTTTTTCAAAAATAGCAGATCTACAAGCTCATAGCGCGGCACTCGGTGCCGCGCTATGAGCTTGTATATCTGCTATTTTTGAATAGCCAAAGTGTAAAGTAAGGGGTATAGTCCACCGAAAGTCCACCCCCCCCCCCACCTTTTGAGAGCCTGTGACGTCCCTGTAATGATCAATATATCGATTGTCTCACAACGCATCCCCGATACAACGCGTTGTGAGCTTGTAGATGATAGATAAACTGAGTTATTTATTATAAGAGAAGTATAGGGCTTAAATGGTTAACGCGTTTAAAAAAACAGAAGTGTGTGCACAGTGTTGTAAAGTAACTAAGTACATTTACTCTACTTAAGTACAATTTTGAGGTATTTTGTTTTTCGATGTAAGGACACTCCAAGGGAAAAAGAAAGGTTGGGGAACCACCACCGCTCTAGGTCATCTCATTGATCTCAAGAAGCAATCCAAGATATATATTTCTGCTCTCTCAAGGTCCCGATGCAGGCTTGGAGTTCCAAGGCTCATGGGAAATTAGTATGGGCTGTCTGTCTGTCTGCTACGGGGTGATATACAGAGCCCCACAAAGTAGAGGTTCCTGTGAACTCTGAAATATTTATGCCCACCTCTCATAAAGCAAAGCTATAGTAACCTTTGGCCCCGGGAAGTGTTCGTTTGAGTGAGTGCATACTCTTTGGAGAGTATTCAGATCTGTTGCGAAAAGCATGGTGTAAGGTAACTAAGTACATTTACTTAACCTGCTGTACTGAGGCAAATATTGTACTTTTTACTCCACTACAATCATTTGAAAACTTGAGTTATAGTTCCTTTTTTTGTTTTTGATTGTTATTACAAAGCATACATTAACCGCTTCCACCGTATACATTTGACCATTTTAAAAGAGCTGATCTACGAGCTCACAATGCGTTGCCATTGTGACCTTGTAGATCTGTTATTTTCAAAAGATTTTTATACATTTTATGAATCTGAAAACTTGTGGGACATTCTGCATAACGCATTCTGCGTAATTAGTACTTTCTACTTTTGTACTTTAAGTATATTTTGACACCAGTACTTTTGTACTTTTACTCAAGTAAATTTGTAATTGAGTATTTCTTCATTGCAGTATTGATACTTTTACTTAGCTAAAACATATACTTTTTCCACCACTAGCGAAAAGGGGAAAAAAGTGTTGCCTTGGAATATGGAATCACTATAGCCAGCAACCAAGTTCACATGTATTATTCTTGTTCTAGAATATGTGCGTGTCTAACACAGAATAATCTAGACATCTTTGCACTCTCTGGACACATAGGACACATAGCTCATAGCGCGGCACCGAGTGCCGCACTATGAGCTTGTAGATCTGCTATTTTTTGAAAAATCGTGAAAAATGTGTGCAAATCTTTGAATATATATATTTTTAAGCGAACATTTTTTACTCTGATATTATAGCAATTATGTTTTTTCAAAAAAACTGTTAGCATTTAGAAGACATTTGTAGAACCCCCAAAAGCAAAGAGTTGAGTTACAAAGCGATCAAAATTTGTTCGCTTTAAAAAAATACATATATCCAAAGATTTGCACACATTTTTCACGATTTTTCAAAAAATAGCAGATCTACAAGCTCATAGCGCGGCACTCGGTGCCGCGCTATGAGCTTGTAGATCTGCTATTTTTTGAATAGCCAAATAAATCTTAAAATGACACACGTGCGTTCCCTTCCCGTCCTTAAAGGGTTAACAAAGATTAAGCCAGGTGTGAGAGGTCAGCATTAATAGCCCAATAAAGATAGAAAAACCTGCAGACTGACATTGTTGAGGCTCTTTGGATGCAAACATAGATAGAATAGATGTATTTACAGAGTTTAAAAAAAATAGTTTAATGTATAACTTCTCTAAAGTATAACAGCTCTCAACCAGCGTTGCCAGATCTGCTTATTATAATTTCCCCGCAAGATTTTATTTGAAAATAGCCGATGCGACGCGTTGTGAGCTTGTAGATCTGCTATTTTCAAATAGCTTATGTATATGTTAAAGTGCTCACGTGGCACATCGTAGCTTCTTTTGGGCTGGTTTTCCTAGACCTGGTTGCTTGTTTCTCTCACAGAATCTGGCAACACTGCTCTCGACGTGTCACAGTGTGAAAGTGGTTAAGCTTTAGACCATGGGTGTTCAACAGAGGGTATGGCGGGACCCCTAAGCCTTAGGGGTCCCGGGGGTTAGGGATTCTTGCTTACATGAACCAGTGACCAGCATCCTTATTATGGAGGGAACATATGCCTACGATGCGTTGTGAGCTTGTAGATCGGTTATTTTTGGTAAAGAGGTTTGGTGTAGAGGGGGGGGGGGGGGGGGGGGGGGGGAGGAGCAGACCAAGTGCAGAGCCAAAGGTCTTAATATAAGTATTGGGTTTGAGTGGTTAAATGTCTGAGAATACACATTAAAATGAACCCAACGCACCAATAGAAAACAAACAAACAGAAACACTGATGGCTGTGCTGCCTGTCAAACAAGCCTATGAGGCTATCTATAAAATCTATGAAAAAGTTTAATCTGCAACACAAGTGTATACAATACGTAGTAGTGGGGGTCCCTGCTTCATCTCTCTCTCTCTAAGCCATTGGTTCTCAAGTGGGGTCCGGGGACCCCCAGGGGGTACCCAGCTAAATGATTTATAGGAACCAAATGGACCCTTATCGCTCTGTAACTCTGAGAGTGTACAAATGGAACCAAATGGACCCGTTAGGGTCCATTTGGTTCCATTTGTACACTCTCAGAGTTAATTCTCAGAGTTAAATTAACATTAATTTTACAATATAAATTGGGGTCCCAGAGGTGTAAATGCCATTAAATGGGGGTCCGTAGCCTAATGCATGTTAAACTGGGGGTCCTTGTAATTAAAATGGTTGAGAATCACTGCTAGAGAGCCGTAAAAAAACCTTCTCTTATTGGGGTCCCTGGCTTATCTTTTCAAATGGGGGTCCGTGGGGTAATAAGGGTCAATTTGGGGGTCCTTGACATGAAAAAGTTTGAGAACCACTGCTCTAAGCTAAGGGGTCCTTGGCCTGAACACACTGAAGACCCCTGTTAATCCCTCCACACAGAGACAATGAAACTCAGCCAGCCCCTCCAGCCATGTTGGTGCAACATTAAAGCACAGGCAGCCTGTTTGTTCTGTGACATCAATACTGCTCATGTGGGACATGCTTTGTGATGTGTATGTGATGTTTAGGGGCCTATACATCTTTTTTTTGTTTGTTTTTACATTTGTTTCGGATTTAGCTTTTTTTTAATATCCTTCTTTTCTGCCTTTATTTCGATACTACAGTTGAGAGAGAGACATGAAACAGGGAGAGAGAGACACGCAGCAATGGTTGTTGTTGGGCTCGGGAATCGAACCCGCGACTTGCTGTCAGGCTGCTTCAAGTGTTGTTAGAAAACATCATTGCATAACAGTATGAATTATGATTTTTTTATTTTTATTAAAACCATCAAAACACATCAAACAATAAAAAAGTTTCTATTACTCCTGGTAAAGCTCTTGGGAGGAACGACATCTGTTGTCTTTGCGTGTGACTCACAGGTTGTGTGAGTGTCCTCCCATGCCTTAGATCAGTGGTTCTCAAACTTTTTTTGTGCCAAGGACCCCCAAATAGACACTTATTAGACCGCGGACCCCCATTTGAAAAGATAAGCCAGGGACCCCATAATAGAGATTTTTACGGCTCTCTAGCAGTGATTTCAACCATTTTAATTTCAAGGACCCCCAGTTTGACATGCATTAGGGCTACGGACCCCCATTTAATGTCATCTCTATCTCTGGGACCCCAATTCATATTGTAAAATCAATGTTAATTTAACTCTGAGAGTGTACAAATGGAACCAAACGGACCCTAACGGGTCCGTTTGGTTCCATTTCTACACTCTCAGAGTTACAGACCCATAAGGTCCATTTGGTCCCTGTCCATCATTTAGCTGGGACCCCCTGGAACCCCCTCAACTAAGTACCCCTGGGGGTCCTCGGACCCCACTTTGAGAACCAATGCCTTAGATTGTAACGATTTGTGTTTGTAGACAGGCTCTGGGTCAGAGCTGGGCAACTTTGATGATAAAGAGGACCACTATATTTCCACTCACTACAGAGGCCCACATTGCATATACTGTCACCTCTTATCTCCATATTTTTACTTTTTTTGTAAATTGCCGAACTTCGCTATTCTATGTCACTCAGAAGTAGAAAAAATGTCCGATTTTTAAGCTCAAAACACATCACAGTGAGACACATTTTGAGCTTGTAGATCTGCTATTTTTTTATTGGAATCCAACATTTTCTTTTCAACTTTTTGAATTGGAATCCTGAAAAGTAACATTTTTATTTAATTTCAAATGCATTTAGTTATACTTATGTTAACTTTATGAACTTAAATACAAATACATTGGACATAAAAAAAGACAATAGAATTGTAATACTAGTCATTAAGCTACTAATATAGACTGAAGTAATTAAAGCGGGTCATGTTTGCATGTTTGGAATAGTAACAGCTGAATCAATAATATATTACTATTCTGATATTAACCGCATTAAGTGAAGGTGGGGGCCGCATGTGGCCCCCGGGCCGCCAGTTGCCCCTGTATGCTCTGGATCATTGGACTGGTCCCTTCTCTCAGTAGATAGATAGATAGATAGATAGATAGATGCTGGTGATCCGGCATCTGCCATCAGACCCAAGTTCTCCCACACAACTATCCTTCTCCGTTCTCTACACTGGCTCCCCGTAGCGGCTCGCATTCAGTTTAAAACCCTGTTGCTAGCCTATAGGTCAGTGAAAGGAACAGCTCCTTCTTACCTCCGGGCTATGGTCGATGCCTACACCCCTGCCCGACCACTTCGGTCTGCCACCTCGGGGCGACTGATTGCCTCGTCACTCAAGGGTCCTTCTGGTCGATCGACACGGTCACGACTTTTTTTCTGTTCTGGCCCCACAGTGGTGGAATGAACTTCCCACTCGTGTGAGGACAGCAGAGTCACTGCCCATCTTTCGCCGCAGGCTGAAAACCCACCTCTTCAGGAAACACTACCCTTCCTCTTTGCCTGGCCTACTTGTTGTTAACTAGTTGTACGAACTCTTGTTTTATTGTTGTACTGTTTTATTGGATCTTGTTAGTCGATACACTTATTTGTTTGAGCTCCTGCTCATTTGATTTTGCTATTTTGTCTCATCTGTTTTAGAAAATAGGTAGCTGATATATAGCACTTTTACCTTAGCGCTAGGTATACTCTTGGTTGCTTGTTTTTGCAGGAAATGCACTCAGACTTCTGGTGATTAGTAGTTCGTTCTATGTTGAATGCACTTATTGTAAGTCGCTTTGGATAAAGCGTAGACCTGCTAAATGACTGTAATGTAATAGATAGATAGATAGGTAGATGTGTTTGTAGACAGAATCTGGATCGTTGGACTGGTCCCTTCTCTCAGTAGTCCATTGAATTCTCTCTGAGTGGCCTCCCCTCTCCTCGCCTCCAGAGTAGGGAAGAATTAGTTGGTATCCAATGATGCGGCAGTACCTTCTCTGCAGACGTTTCAGAGCCTATAGGTTTATGCCTTAACCGCTAGGCCATGGGTGCCCAGGGGCCTATACACTACATCTTGATGGTGAAACGTTCTGGTGCTTGTTTTACTCCCTGTCAGAATATATAAGTTGGAGAGACAGCAAATCCAATCCTGGTTACATGGGCAGGTTTACTGTATATATATATATGTGCATACAGTATACATGCAGCATGTATTTGCATATACAGTACATAGTGGCTGGCATTATATCTAATAGAATTGCCAGTGTGAAAGGTTGTATAAGACTTGTCCGTACTGTAAGCCTTCCCATGTGAGTTGGGCACCAGTGGTGGAAAGTAACTAAGTACATTTACTTAAGTATTGTACTTGAGTACAATCTTGAGGTATTTGTACTTTACTTGAGTATTTCCGATTTCCAATACTTTTACTTCTACTCCTCTACATCTCGGATCCAAATATTGTACTTTTACTCCACTGCATTTATTTGAAAACTTTACTAGTTACTTTGTAGATTCTGATTATTATTACAAAACATACATTAACTACTTCAGCTCTGTATACATTCTGCCATTTGAAAATAGCCGATCTACAAGCTCACAATGCGTCGCGATGCGACGCATTGTGAGCTTGTAGATTGGCTGTTTTCAAAATATTTTTCAAGTGGTTAAGGTAAAAAAAAAATCATATCACACAAAGATTTGGCGGACCCCCTGTAGTAACTCTGAGGACCCCCTAGGGGTCCCGGACCCCCTGTTGAAGACCTCTGATCTATGATATTATCAAACATGAACATCAAACATATATTATTAAATATACTGTATATAGGCTATATATCAGACAGTCTATATATCCCAAAAGGAAAATGCATGTATTTAATTCATCTGACCAGAATCATGCAGGAATAAAACAGAATCCCCACCGGCCATAGAAATGTATGTCCGGGGGGGGGGGGGGGGGGGGTATCCAAAGTAGAGGCCTGGATTTTCCTCTCCTTCTTCCCCCTCCAGCAAAACGTCTGGGGGGGGGATGGGTGTTTACAGTAGGGCCGGCTATAGGCTACAGTACAGTGTGTGTGTGTGTGTGTGTGTGTGTGTGCGCGTGTGTGCATATACAGTACGCGCGCATGCATTTGTCTCTATGGCGAACACAGTTGCAGTCAGTAGACTGGTTGAGGATCATTAGGGGAGGAGAGAGAGAGAGAGAGAGAGAGAGAGAGAGAGAGAGAGAGAGAGAGAGAGAGAGAGAGAGAGAGAGAGAGAGAGAGAGAGAGAGAGAGAGAGAGAGAGAGAGAGAGAGAGAGAGAGAGAGAGAGAGGAGAGAGAGAGAGAGAGAGAGAGAGAGAGAGAGAGAGAGAGAGAGAGAGAGAGAGAGAGAGAGAGAGGACTGCAGACCAAATTAGCCCTGCCTGCACCACCACCCCGAGAGCATCCTGGGAGGTTATTTTTCAAAGGAGGGCAGTAGGGAAAAGGCCGCAGCTATAGGGCTTTGGCGGAGTGTATAGCGCTATGGAGGAGCTAGACGTGTGTGTGTGATGGGTGGAATATTGCTCCCTCTCCGTGTTCAAATAGATTATCTTCCCCTCACATTACTCGCTTTAATCATATAGAGAGGATATATCGTCTGTGTCGGGGGTGGAAAGCTCATATGTCCCAAAAAACGCTACTTTTCCGGATTCAAATTCGGAAACGGCAAAAGTAGCAGATCTACACGCTTGTAGATCTGCTACTTTTGATGATTTTGTGTGACGCTGTAGTATGATCAAGTACGACGTTATTTAATTTAAAAAAAAAGGTAAAGTGTGGAGATAGGAGGTTTCTGCCAGACAGCGATGATATTATCCCATTCAATCCGGGAACGCATGTGTGTCATTTTTAGGTTTCCTTGGCTATTCAAAAATAGCAGATATACAAGCTCGTGGCGCGGCACCGAGTGCCGCGCCACGAGCTTGTATATCTGCTATTTTTGAATAATCTTGACAATTTATGCAATTCTTTGAATATAACATTTGAATATATATGTTCTGTGGGGTCCCTGGAGCAACATATTTGAGATGGGGGGTCCACGGGCAAATACATATCCAAAAAATGATTTCTAAATCCTAACAGTGTGTTGCTATATCAGCGGTGCTTCAACTTTTCAAAGTCAAGGACCCCCAAGATAATACGTATTTGGCCACGAGGACCCCCCATCTCAAAATATGTTGTTCCAGGGACCGCCAGAAGCACAGATTGGAGTTAAAAATGATCCCTTGAATGAAACATATATATATATTCAAAGATTTGTTCAAAATGTTCACGTTTTTTTCCAAAGAAAATCTACGAGCTTGTAGATCTGCTATTTTTTGAAGAGGGCTCCAAGAAATCTTCACAATGACACAGATGCATTCCTGGTCTTAATGTATCATTATATGGCGGCAGGGCACGGTAAAGACGCTTGGGGCTGTTGATGTGGCCGGGGAGAGAGAGACACTATTCTAGGTGGCTCCGTCCTGGTTGCTGCAGGGCTTGGTTGCAGTCAGTCAGAGAGAGAGATGTACTGTACTGTACGTTATCTGAGACCAGGTCGTGGAAGGAAGGGTTCCCACTGCTATCTGTGCATGCAGTGAGAGAAAACGCTTTCTCTCAAACTGTGATATTTAATACCATGACGAGAGCCTATTTTTTTTTTTTGACAGGCATGAAATATCATACGTTTACGTAATGATTTCCTCTCTGTCGGGTGGAAACCTCATTAAGACCAAAACTGTTACTTTTCGGGATTCAAAGAAATGACCAGATCTACAAGCTCGAAACGCGACGCGAAGCGACGCGTTTCGAGCTTGTAGATCTGCTACTTTGGACGCTTTTGTGCGACGCGGTAGTGTGATCAAGTAGGGCGTTAATTTACCCCAAAAAATAAATAAAACGCAGTTAGAATTATGGAGATAGAGGTTTCTGCCCGACAGCAACGATTAGTAATATTATGTTATATAACCTGCCCACCGTTCTGAAGATTAAGCATATTTCAGGTTTTATGTTCACACCTCCTCCCCTCCCCTCCTCTCCTCTCCTCTCCCCTGTCAGACTTTTCCTGAGAAATCTGGGCGTGTCGTTTTTTTGGGGGGGGGGATTATCCCCCCCCCCCCCCTCCTCAGACCCTCAAACTGAATATTTCCCTCATTCAGTCTGCCAGCAAACTATTCAACAAGAAGAGAGGGTCTCCCCTTTGTCAGAATCCATTCACACACACACACACACACACACACACACACACACACACACACACACACACTCCTCCGCTGTTTGGAATTTGAGCAGTGCACCAGTCCCCCCCCCCCCCCCCCCCCCCATCAATCCCCTTCCCACCGGTTTGCTGACTCTGGAGAATCTTTTATGAATGTGATTGTGTGGAACATCTGTCGGCCAACTCTCATATTATATCACACAGGCAGGTGGCCGGGTGTTACTTGGGGACAGGGATTGTGGGGGAAAAAAAGCAGGGGTCGAAGAAGTAGTTTTTTACTTAAGTAAAAGTGTCAATACCCTCTTGTAGAAATAGTCTGTTACAAGTACAAGTTCAGTATTCCAAATTTACTGGAGTGAAAGTACAAAAGTATTGGCATCGGAATATACTTAACCTATGCTAAAATTTGAAGTACGCTATTGGCAGAATGTCCCATTTCACAAGTTTTCAAAATGTGTGATCCTTTTGAAAATAGCAGATCTACAATCTCACAACGCGCCGCTTCACGACGCCTTGTGAGCTTGTAGCTTGTATCTGCTATTTTCAAATAGCCAAGTAAGTGCTGAAGTGATTAATGTATGTTTTGTAATAATAATCTAAATCTGCAAAGTAACTAAAGATTTCAAATAATCGTAGTGGAGTAAAAGTACAATATTTGGTTCCGAGATGTAGTGGAGTAGAGGTAAAAGTATTGAAAATTGGAAGTACTCCAGTAAAGTAAAAATACCTCAACATTGTACTTAAGTAAATGTACTTAGTTACTTTACACCACTGAAAAAAGGCAAGAGCAAAAAAAAAAGGTTGTTAATTCAGTACTTCGTCTGTTCCATATTAGACAGAGCCATTAGCGCCTTGTCTGATGCCACTATTTCATGCTACATCAATTAGCTTACATATTTATGATTGAATTGGGTCAGAGAGATAAGAAATAAATCAGCCCAGTATTTCTCCACAATAACAACGTTTTTTTTTTCCCCCTCCTTATCGTTGGCCTAGAGAATGATGTCTTGGTATTCTAATGGCTCCTCTCTGCAACGGGGTGTGAAATTGCAAGCTGGCAGTTCAGGCTCACTCATTAAAAGTAGGAAAAACCACGGATGACAATTCAGTGTTCATGTGTGGATGCTGTGTTAACCCATTAAAGATCTGTGTCATTTTAAGATTTCTTTGGGCTATTCAAAAAATAGCAGATATACAAGCTCATAGCGCGGCACCGAGTGCCACGCTATGAGCTTGTAGATCTGCTATTTTTTGAAAAATCGTGAACATTTTTGGCAAATCTTTGAATACATACTTTTTTTTAAAGCGAACATTTGTAAAATATTTTGTCCCAGGGACTTCCAGAAGCAAAGATTTGAGTTCCAAATGTTTGCTTTAAAAAGCATATATTTTAAAATATGTGCACAAACTGTCACGATTTAAAAAGAAGTTGCAGATCTACAAGCTCGTATATATCTGCTATTTTTGAAGAGCCAAAGACAATCTTAAAACGACACAGATGCGTTCCCGGTCTTAAAGGCTTAAAAGTACCATCGCACCGGCAATGGTAGAATGTGAAATGCATTTGGACATCAAAATGACATTAATGCCTCTTTCTTTGATGTTGCCTTATCGTTCTCTGCCACCAAGGAGACACTGTAATGCTTTAGATATGGCTGTCACAGTCCTAAATCTTTTTTAGAAGAATAAATCCTTCATTTGCAGTAACTGCAGAGTTATACTGTAGCCTATTATTATTTATTTATTTAGCACTTTGAGGTTTGCAAAACAAATTAAGTGCATTATAAATAAAACGTTTATTTACATATTTCAAGTAACACCTATTCCTCGAGGTGCTCTCTGCTCAACACAGGGACGTAATGGTGTGTGTGAAGACGTAGTATTTACTGTAACCAGATGGGCTTGACGATATCCTCATAACAGTGACATTAAACCCAGACTCACTGCACTGGCAAAATCCAAAATTGCCAATATATTTTCAACGTAGCCGGGCCTGTTACATGCTATTAACCCTTTGAGGCCGGGAAGGGGAACGCATGTGTCGTGTGTCATTTTAAGATTTCTCTGGCTATTCACAAATAGCAGATCTACAAGCTCGTAGCGCGGCACCGAGTGTCGCGCTGCGAGCTTGCAGATCTACTATTTTTTTTGAAAAATCGTGAAAATGTGTGCAAATCTTTTATATACGTTTTTAACTCAAATCTTTGCTTCTGGTGGTCCCTGGAACAAAATATTATTATTATATATTAGACAAATACATATTATTTTGGGGGTCCTTGACAAGAAAAAAGTTAGACAACCATTGATAATATAGCAACATAAGTAAGAAAGAAAAAATAAGAAAGAAAAAATATAGGAAGAAAAAAACCTGTTAGGATTTAGAAGACATTTGTAAAATCCCCAGAAGCAAAGATTTGAGTTAAAAACTTTCGCTTTAAAAAAAGCATATATATATTCAAACTAAAGACTTGCTCACATTTTCACGATTTTTCAAAAAAAAATAGCAGATCTACAAGCTCGTGGCACGGCACTCGGTGCCGCGCCACGAGCTTGTAGATCTGCTATTTTTATATAGCCAAAGAAATCTTAAAATGACACACAGATGCATTCCCTGTCTTAAAGGGTTAAGTGAGCTGTAGCATAAACATAGCCCCCCTCCCCAATATCACGCTGCTGTGAACCCCCCCCCCCCCCCCCGCGCTTCACAGCTTGAAATGGAGCATTATTAAGCAGATGATTACACAGTCCAGCATCACAACACCAGACTGGACCCTCTCTGCCAGAACGTCTGTGTTTGAGATGAGCAGTGGTGGCGGAAAGTAGCTAAGTATATTTACTCAAGTATTGTACTTAAGTACACTTTTGAGGTATTTTTTTTTTACTTTACCGGGAATATTTCCAATATTCAATACTTTTACTTCTACTCCACTGCATCTCAGAGGAAAATATTGTACTTTTACTCCACTACAATTATTTGAACACTTTAGTTACTTGCAGATATAAATTATTATATTACAAAACATACATCTACTACTTTAGCCCTATTTTATACCCAGGCTATTTGAAAATAGCAGATCTATAAGCTCACAACGCGGCGCATCGCGACGCGTTGTGAGCTTGTAGATCTGCTATTTTTGGCCGCGGGGGTCCGCGGCCAAATACATATAATTTTGGGGGTCCTTGACATGAAAAAGATTGAGCACCACTGATATAGAAACATACGTTTTTCACAATACTGTTGATATTTTGGAGACATGTAGAATCGGCTTCAGGTCTCAATGGGTTAATAATCAAAGAATTCACACATATCCACCAAAGTGTCAGCACTCACTAAGCTTTACAAATTCATAATAAGCATAAACTCATATGTACAGAAATCACATTTTAATAAAACAACATTTTTTCACATTGAAAACAGACCATTTTGGTCACCGTTTCAGAGTTAAAACTTCATTTCAACAAACAGCTCAATCAGGGGTTAATTAGGCAAAAAGGGCAAGAAAGGTCAGATGTAGTGAAGAACAGCATATGGCATGCAGGGCTCGGGTTAACAGTCACATATCACGGCCGTAACGCTCTCAACCAGGGACGTGCACAGATAGACTCTAGGTGGTGGCAGGGACCCCTAGGGGGTCCTCAGAGTTACTACAGGGGGGCCGCCAAATCTTTGTGTGATATGATTTTTATTTTTACCATAACCACTCGAAACCTAGCATCCCTTTTCTGAGGAGAACTTTAGCCAAAAATAGCAGATCTACAAGCCCACAACGCCTCGCAGCGCGAGGCGTTGTGGGCTTGTAGATCGGCTATTTTTGGCAAAGAGGTATAGGTGTAGAGGGAAAAAAGAGCAGACCAAGTAAACCAAAAAAAGTATAATTTACTTGAGCACCTGCCCCTCAAAATGCCTGTGCACGCCACTGTGCTCAACCCTGCCGAACTGTGTAGCCCAGGGGTCTTCAAGGTTTTTTTTTGTCAGGTCAAGGACCCCTTAGCTGAGAGAGAGATGAAGCAGGGACCCCCCACTACATATTGTATAAACTTGTGTTGCAGATTAAACATTTTCATAGATAGCTTCATAGACCTGTTTGAAAGCACTGTCATCGGTGTTGGATTGATGTTAAAGGGATAGTTCACCCCAAAAGAAAATCTGTTTTGGAATGAGACTTGAATTCATGGATATTTAGTTTTTGTCTCATTCCTAAGCCAATAATTTGATGACCAGCGGACCGGTAGGCAGCGGTTCTGGTAGGAGACACAAAGGAGTCTCTTTGCGTCTCCTACCGGAGACCATGGGGTGAGTAATCGATAGGAAAAAAAAAGTCCTTTTGTGGGGTGAACTATCCCTTTAATGTGTATTTTTTTCCAGACATTTCACCACTTAAACCGTCAATACTTAGTAAACCTGAGCTTAGCTTACAAAACCTCGCGCTGTGAGGCGGTGTGAGCTTGTAGATCTGCTGTGTTTTGGCTAAAGTTCTCAGAATAGAGATGCTGGGGATCAAGTGGTTAATGTTTAAAATGTAAAATGTAAAAAAAAAAATATCCTATCGCACAAAGATTTGGTGGCCCCCCTGTAGTAACTCTGAGGACCCTCTAGGGGTGTCTCGGACCCCCTGTTGAAGACCCCTGGTGTAGCCCAACTTCCCAAACCCACATAATACGCCGCCTATAAAACTTTGGTTCCAAAGGGTATAAACAAAAAGGAAAATAAGCAAACACTCCAGACGACTGATGGTACCGTGTAATGCTTCAGAAAATGAAGCTATTGTATTAAGAAAAGAAATTAAGTTTGGAATTCCCGTTTCCCCCAGACATTAATGACTGGCTATGGCTACTGCGCCCCAAATCCGCCCATAAAGTTATATTGGCACCATTTTATGTCCAGTGGTGTGGGGGCGGGCTTGGAAACACAAATATAATAGCCGAATGTCCCGTTTGATGGATGAATCCACGCCCTGGAGAATGTAGCACACGACTGGTTCCAACCAGTCCAAACGGCTCAGTTGGGTCGAGATCCTACTTCATTTTTACAGGTAAAACAGGTTTAACCCATTAAGACCGGGAACGCAATCTGTGTCATTTTAAGATTTCTTTGGGCTATTCAAAAATAGCAGATATACAAGCTCGCTTGTAGATCTGCTATTTTTGAAAAAGAATCGTGGGACTGAGAATGTGTGCAAATCTTTGAATATATACATACATTTTTAACTCAAATCTTTGCTTCTGGGGGTCCCTGGAACAAAATATGTTGAGATGGGGGGGGGGGGGGGGTCCGCGGACAAATACATATGATTGTGGTGGTCCTTGACATGGGAAATGTTTGAGAACCACTGATTATAGCAACATAAGTATAACAATCTAAATAAAATAAAATAAAACTGTTAGAATTTAGAAGACATTTGTAGAATCCCCCAGAAGCAAAGATTTGAGTTAGAAAATGTTTGCTTTGAAAAATATATATATTCAAAGATTTGCACACATTTTCACGATTTTTCAAAAGAAATCACAGATCTACAAGCTTGTAGATCTGCTATTTTTGAATAGCCAAAGAAACCTAAAAAAAATGACACATATACAGTATGCGTTCCCGGTCTCAATGGGTTAATAGCATATACGACCAAAAGTTCATTTGCTCCAAAAGTCTTTTCTCTCATTCATTCATTCTGCTGGCATCTGATTTGGAGAACAAAGGGGGGGGGGGGGGCAACACTTGACCAAAAGTGCAAAAAAAATCCTCCATCACATCTCCTTCTCCTGCTTGTGTAACAGATCGGTTCACACAACCTCAGCCTGATGGCCTGGAAGTCTTAATATCTCCCCCGAGCTATAGGGAATTCCCTTTGGCTTAGCGGTTAACCCATTAAGACAACAGTTTTTTGAAAAAAATCCACAAAAAAAAAAAAAGTTCACGATTTTTCAAAAATAGCAGATCTACAAGCTCGTAGCGCGGCACCGAGTGCCGCGCTACGAGCTTGTAGATCTGCTATTTTTGAATAGCCAAAGAAATCTAAAGTGACACAGATGCGTTCCAGGTCTTAATGGGTTAAGATGTTGGCTTTCCACGTATAGGGAGACCCGGGTTCGAATCCCCCGGGGCGTTACACTAGCATATTGTCCCTTCAACGGTCTCCTCTCACGTGGTTTTGGTTTATCTCCTACATGACAGTGCAAGTCTTGGCTTTGGTTCGCTGATAGTCTTTGACCACGGCGGGCAGGTCTCCCCGGCTGCTGTGGGACATCCTCTTGGTGGTGGTGGCCCCCCCTCCCCCTCCCCGGGAGGACTTGCTCCGCTTGACGTTCTTGCCGTTCTTGTTGACGCAGGCCAGCGTGGCAACGTGGAAGATGTCCCGGACGCTGTTCTCCGACTGCAGGGAGGAGCACTCGATGTACGGAGCGTTCAGCTGCTTGGCCATGTTGGAGCCCTGAGAATAAAAAAAGGGAGGAGACAACGCGATAAGTCACAAAGTAAAAAAGGAACTACTGTACCGACTGGCTTTTCTGTCCCTACAACCAGCGGTGGAAAAAGTATGGGAAAACCGGGACGAACGACGCGGAGGGACGGTTGCAAGTCGGACCTTTTTTCATGATACACTTAAAATTCTCAAAACATAAGACACATTTTTTTTCTCAGTTCTGGTCAAAATTGGCAGAGTTGAAGCCACTTTTGTGTATTTCCACACTGTAGTAAAAAATACCCTATTTGAGTGTTTTCCATTTGTACTGCTGTGTTTATTTGGTGCCGATTGTAAATGGATTTTGTCTGTTAGGCTAATCTGTGGGCTAACTCTCAGTGAAGGTTCCATTGAAAAATATTAATTAGCTTTTGTGCTAGCTAGCAAAACATCCAGGGAGGTCAGGGAGGGACGGACGGCGCATTACGCCGCTCGGTGCATTACAGACAGGGAGGGGCGAACGGTGCATGTGTAACACAAAGTTGAGGAAACAGACAGAGGCGACATTAACATGATACATTTATTTGACTATCAGCATGGTCATTTGCTCGGAGGATTCTACTAAAGCATCAATGAGAGTTAGATGCCAGAAATGTAACTTATGTGCTTGTTATTGGACATTTCATCCGACCGCGCCGTCCGCCCCCCCCCCATGTAGGCCTATGCACCGTTCGCCCCGACTGGCGGCCGTGTGCGGAGAGTAGCGCAACGTCACTTTACTTACCGATTGAAAATGTGACGCGTTGTGAGCTTGTAGATCAGCTATTTTCAAACATGTTTGCAAGTGTATTTTGATGCCAATACTTTTGTACTTTTACTCAAGTAAATTTTGAACACAGGCCTTTTACTTGTAACAGTATTTCTACATTGCAGTATTGATACCTTTATTTCAGTAAAAAGTGTGAGTAGGGGAGGGGGGGGGGGGGAACGACAAACCCTTTTCTATTTCCCTCCCTGCACAGAGATTACTTTATTTCATGTAACCATACTTTTTTGTGAACAAGAGACACTTGTTCTCTCCCATTACCCGCAGCCCGTTTTAATTTTATGTGGTCTGCTTTTTTCCCCTCTACACATATACCTCTTTTGCTTTTTTGGCTGAAGTTCTCCTCAGAAAAGGATGCTAGGGTTCAAGAGGTTAAGGTAAATTAAAAAATCACACAAAGATTTGGCGGACCCCCTGCAGTAACTCTGAGGACCCCCTAGGGGTCCCGGACCCCCTGTTGAAGACCCCTGTTCTAAGGTTTTCCACGTTCACCCACCTGATCATATGACACAGGGGTCTGTCTGCTGTGGGACTTGGTGAAGAGGTCTGTTCGGAGGTCTGACTTGCATCCCACCAGCAGCATCTTGGTGTTGGGACAGAACTCCTGGATCTCTCCTCTCCACTGGGGAAGATGGAAAACGATTAGCAAAAGGTCCAATTGTGTGTCAATCTGAACCTGTGTGTATGTAACGTATGCATGTGTACATCCTTTAACCACTTCAACCCTATTTTTTTCGTTGTGCTGCGAAAATAGCTGATCTACAAGCTCACAACGATGCAATGCATTGTAAGCTTGTAGATCGTCTATTTCCAAACGATTTTGGGGGGAGGGGTATTTACAATTTCAACATTTCACCTATAACGACATGCCCAAAATAGGGACGCTGCAGGTTTAAAGTGGTTATGCTTAATTTAAATGCACGGCAGTATCACTCGACAGAAATTATTAAAAATTTGAATTTATACGCACGCCGCTGGCCTAGTGGTTAAGGCACATACCACATATCGGCTCTACTGCGAGTCGAAGGTTCGAGCCCCACGACCTTTGCATGCGTGTCACTCCCCGTCTATCTCTCTCTCTACTGTGTACTATCAATAAAGGCAGAAAAGGCCCAAAAATATCTTTACAAAATATATATATATATTACATTTATAATCTTTGGCTTAGGTTCTCAAGTGGTTAATGTAAAAAAAAAAAAATCCAATCACACAAATATTTGGCTGCCCCCCTGTAGTAACTCTGAGGACCCCCTAGGGGTCCCGGACCCCCTGTTGAAGACCCCTGCATTAGGGTGTGGCCCAGATACTGTCGCCTGATGGCGGGCAGGTTTGATAGTCTGCTCTGAGACATAAACACTCTAGTTTGATTCTGTTTCCTGCCCTCCAGGGCAGGAGAGCCCCCCCCCCATCTCTACCCCCCTCCTTCTTCTCTTTGACCAACACTCTTCTCAGTTTGGCACATGACACTACAGAGGCTTTAGTGACATCACACGGGGGTCAAAGGGCAGCCTACATTGAATAGCCCTCGTCTGGGACTCTCCGCTGGGAACACAAAGTCTGGGCCGGAAAATACCGCGTGACCTCACGTGAGAGTCGAAGGATAAGCCCGTCCCCCCCACCGTCCCCCTCCGTCCCCCTTTCTCACTGGTGTAAACGTTGGACTTTGAGCAGACTTTTGCTTCTGAAGGGACATACACATACGTCTCTAGAACAGGGGTCTTCAACGTTTTCAGGCCAAGGACCCCCTAGCTGAGAGAGAGATGAAGCAGGGACCCCCTACTCTATATTGTAAAAAAAATTGTTTAAGATTTAACTTTTTTTGTTTACTTGGTCTGCTCTTTTTTCCCTCTACACCAAACACCTCTTTGCCAAAAAATAGCCTCAACACCAGGCAGCATCCTTAAAGGGATAGTTCACCCCAAAAAAATGTTTTTTTTTCTATCGATTAGTCATGGAGACTTGAATTCATGGATATGTTTTTGTTTTTGTGGCATTCCTAAGCCAATAATTTGATGACCAGCGTACCGGTATAGGCAGTGGTTGCGGTAGGAGACACAAAGGAGACTCTTTCTGTCTTCTTGCAAAAAAAATATCCATGCTGGGGTGTCTTAATAGATAGAAATAAAAGTCATTTTCGGGGTGAACTATCCCTTTAACGACATGTTCACACCCACCTTCTTCAGCACGCTGTCCAGGGTCTCCGGGCGGCTGATGTCGAAGCAGATGAGGACGGCGTCCGCGTCGGGGTAGGAGAGAGGCCGCACGTTGTCATAGTAGGGTGACCCTGTACAACAAAACAATGTCAGACTGTGGCACTGGAGCAAAACCACACAATCATTGTCCTGTGTAGCAGTGGTTCTCAAACTTTTTCATGTCAAGGACCCCCAAAAGGACACTTATTAGCCCGCGGACCCCCCATTTGAAAGATATGCCAGGGACCCCCATAAGAGAAGATTTTTTTACAGCTCTAGCAGTGATTCTCAACCATTTTAATTTCAAGGACCCCCAGTTTGACATGCATTAGGCTACGGATCCCCATTTAATGGCATTTCTATCTCTTGGACCCCCATTTATATTGTAGAATCAATGTTATTTTAACTGAGAGTGTACAAATGGAACCAAATGGACCCTAACGGGTCCATTTGGTTCCATTTGTACACTCTCAGAGTTACAGACCCATAAGGGTCAATTGGTCCCTACTGTAACTATCCATCATTTAGCTGGGGACCCCCTGGAACTCCCTCAAGGACCCCTGGGGGTCCCCGGACCCCACTTTGAGAACCAATGCTGTATAAGCTTATAGGGGTGACTCATACTGGAAGCGACTACAGCTTTGTCTGTGTGTGAATCCCTTTAAGGAATTTGCTCTCAAAGTGGGGGTCCAAGGACCCCCGGGGCAGGGTTCTTCGGAGGGTTTCCAGGGGGTCCAAACTAAAAGTAGTTAACACAGCAATCACAAATATTTTAGCCACTTGTATCCATTTATACTTTGGCTATTCAAAAATAGCAGATCTACAAGCTCGTGCCGCGCTGCGAGCTTGTACATCTGCTATATTTTCAGATGGGGGGTCTGCGGCCAAATATCAATTTGGGGGGGGTCCTTGACATGAAAAGGTTTGACAACCACTGCTTTAAGAAATGTCAGAACGCAGAGAGTCCTATACCAGCCAACATGGAAGACAGATGTGCTGTAGTGATGGAGCCAAGTCAAAAGAGCAGTCTCTAATTACACAAAGGGCCGTACACGGAGCAGTGACTCCTCAAAACTGTGTTACAGGACTTTATTGGACGAGTTCTTGTCTCTTTGAATGTCAGCAACATAACGTGCTACACTGTAGATTTGCTGTTCAATTTTACACGCTCACAATCGCGACGCGTTGTGAGCTTGTAGATCCGCTATTTTCAAACATTTTAGTACTTTTACTTTTGGTACTTTAAGTACATTTTGACACCAATACTTTTGTACTTTTACTCAAGTCAATTTTGAATTCCGGACTTTTACTCGTAACGGAGTACTTCTACATTGCAGTATTGAAAACATTTGAGTACTTTTTTCCAACACTTTCTTACAAGACTTTATTGAACGAAGTTCTTTGTCTCTTTGAATGTCAGCGATATAACGTGCTACACTGTAGATTTGCTGTTGTGTCTCTAAATTAATCAAACCTAATCTGGTACATGTAAAAATACATCTAAATGTGGATCAAGGCTTTGGTGTTGCGCAGCAGACGAGCTGTTGAAAGCATTCTTTCTCAGCGCTGCTGTGAAAGAAGTGGGCTTATTGAAGCGAGCCCCTCCCATCTACCATTTCTCATTGGATAAAAAGCCCCACAGCGCATAACAACCATTTCCCTGCTAATCCGTGTTTAGGGCCCCGGCTCCTAATGTGTCAACAAGTCAAGACAGATTTTGTATTATTTGTAGAGTGCATTTCCATAGCGCCCAACACCCATCAAACCAACGGAATCATTTCCATAGCACCCAACACCCATCAAACCAACGGAATAATTTCCATAGCGCCCAACACCCATCAAACCAACAGAATAATTTCCATAGCGCCCAACACCCATCAAACCCACAGAATCATTTCCATAGCACCCAACACCATCAAACACACAGAATCATTTCCATAGCACCCAACACCATCAAACACACAGAATCATTTCCATAGCACCCAACACCCATCAAACACACAGAATCATTTCCATAGCACCCAACACCATCAAACCCACGGAATCATTTCCATAGCACCCAACACCATCAAACACACAGAATCAAGAGTACGAGGAAGGGCGAAGTAGAGTGTTTAACCCTTTAAGACCGGGAACGGATCTGTGTCATTTTCCCATTTCTTTGGCTATTCAAAAAATAGCCGATCTACAAGATCGGCTATTTTGTAGATCGGCTATTTTTGGCAAAGAGGTATAGGTGTAGAGGGAAAAAAAGCAGACCACATAATTAAAAAGAAAAAAAATCTGAAACACAATTTTATACGATATAGAGGGGGTCCCTGCTTCATCTCTCTCTCAGCTAGGGGGTCCTTTGGCCTGAAAACGTTGAAGACCCCTGTACTAGAGCAGTGGTTCTCAACCTGTGGGTTGGGACCCCCAGGGGGGTCCACACATGATTTTTTTTTTTGGGGGGGGGGGGGGGCCCAGATGACAATGAAGTAGAAATGTAAGGACTTTTAAGACCTTTCTAAGAAAAAGACCATCACAGCATCCAGAGTAATCAACAAAATATACTATAAAAACTGGTCAAACATTGGCCAAATTGTCAAATAATATAAGAAAGATGCAACCCTTGTGTAAATAGCAGATCTACAAGTTCACTGTGAGCTTGTAGATCTGCTATTTTCACAATATCTGTGGAACCGAGTCAAACTAAATGTAATGCCTCAACTCCAACAATTCCAAGTGCTTGTCAGGGGGTCCCCAGTTCAAATATGATTATTTTGGTGGGTCACGGCCTGAAAAGGTTGAGAACCACTGTACTAGAGGACAAACATCCCTTCCCATTACTCGGACAATGCACGGTTCGTTCGTTTGGTTACACAATGACCATGTTATATTCCCAGGCATGCCTGGGATTACAGTGGTGTACATTCCCAAACGGCATCCAAAACACAGAATCTTGCTGAGGTATTTTTTTCCCGAGCCAAAGCAAAGCAAAGCACCCCGGAGAGACACGGCGCGCCGTATCGCGTTTCACTGTGACTGACGCTACGCGGGCCGGGCACACAAAAACAGCCGTGTAACGCGACCCGTCCTGACCTGAATGGTTTTTTTTTTCATTGATGGCGGCGGCGGCGGCGGTGGTCGGACACCGGTGGTGGAAAGTAACTAAGTACATTTACTCAAGTACTGTACTTAAGTGCAATTTTGAGGTACTTTTACTTTACTGGAGTATTTCCAATTCACCAATTGTCTATACTTTTACTTCTACTCCCTTACATCTCAGAGGCAAATATTGTACTTTTACTCCACTACAATTATTTGAAAACTTTAGCTACTAGTTACTTTGCAGATATACATTATATTATAAAACATGCATTAACCACTTTAGCCCTATTTTATACCTAGGCTATTTGAAAATAGCCGATCTACAAGCTCACAACGCGTCGCGATGCGACGCGTTGTGAGCTTGTAGATCGGCTATTTTCAAACATTATAGTACTTTTACTTTTGGTACATTAAGTATGTTTCGACGCCAATACTTGCTTTTACTCAAGTAACATTTTGAACACAGGCCTTTCATTTGTAACAGAGTACTTCTATATCGTGGTATTGCTACTTTTACTTAAGTAAAACATCCGAGTACTTCTTCCACCATCGGATACAGTGGAATGCGGGAGGGGGGGGGGGGGGGGGCCTCGGGCTGCTTGGGGGGGGGGGGGGCTCTGTTTTTAGTTTCCTGACTCTCACCGGATCACGTTGCCTGTGGATCCAGGTAAAGACACCTGTCTATTGTCCCCAACACTGAAGGAATGCCAGCAGAGGATTACTTAGTTTCCCATACTCAGGTGGTCTCTCTCTCGGGTTTCCCCGCAGCGAGGCGGGGCAACCACTGTTGAAGTACTTAAAAAAACACATCCAGGAAGCCCCACAGATCACAGTGGAACTGACAAGGTGCTGACTACGTTGGCCTGATGTACACAAAGATGAAGCAGTGAGTGGATCTTAGATTTCATGAGGGAGAAAAAAAAGAGCCAACATTTTTTTGGACACTCGACGCTCCGCCCCGGCTATAACCCATTAAGACCGGGAAAGCATCTACCATTTTCCATTTTAACCACTTTAACCATTATCTTATACTTTGGCTGTTCAAAAATAGCAGATCTACAAGCTCATAGCGCGGCACCAAGTGCCGCGCTATGAGCTTGAAGATCTGCAATTGCTTGAAAAATCATGAAGATTTGTGCAAATATTTTAAAAAGAAAATGTTTTAAAGAGAACGTTTGTAACTCAAATCTTCGCTTCTGGGGATTCTACAAATGTCTTCTAAATCCTACAGTATGTTGCTATAATCAATGGTTCTCAAACTTGTTCATGTCAAGGACCCCCAAAATGATATGTATTTGGACCCCCATCTCAAAATATGCTGTTCCAGGGACCCCCAGAAGCAAAGATTTGAGTTAAAAATATTCACTTTAAAATATATTATATATTCAAAGATTTGCACACATTTTTCCAAATTCTTCAAAAATAGCAGATCTCGGTGCCGCGCTATGAGCTTGTAGATCTGCTATTTTTGAGCAGCCAAATAAATCTGAGTGACAGAGATGAGTTCCCGGTCTTAATGGGATAAGATGACTAATCCAGTGCAGACTGAGAGAGCGCCATCATAATGTATTGTGCCGTCTCTTATTTCATGCTACCTTCAGTTTAGGAAAACAGTCATGTATTTCCCAAGCAGAGGTTTGTGTCATTTTTGTTAAGGCTCCGTGCCAAAGGGCTTTTCCTAGGCTGACACAAAAAGAGTATAGAATAACCGAGCTTGTTGAATCGCCCCCATTGAATTCAAAAGAATGCGGGAGGCAAACTATGCTGTTTCAACGACATTACTGGAAGTCATAACAACCACTCCGAACCTGATCTATTACGCACGTTCAAAGTGACTTTATAACTACTCCCCCCCCCCCCCAAAGCCAAGATGTTTTGATACACAAATCAAGTCCAGATGGAACCATCACTCCGGACCCCCCCGGCACAAGGGGCTAAAATGCCAGCGACACCATTAGTCTCTCTTTCAAATGTTCAATTTAACTCACTTCAACACAAATTAGACCCCCGCCACCAGAATAGAATGAGTGAGGTCAGTGGTGTAAAGTAACTAAGTACATGTACTCAAGTACTGTACTTAAGTAAAATTTTGAGGTATTTTTTACTTTCTTCTCTCTATTTAGAATGTTAATAAATTTTACTTCTACCCCACAAGCTCACGATGCGTCGCATTGTGAGCTTGTAGATCGGCTATTTAAAAAAATATTTTTAAATACATTTTGAACTTGCGTAATGAGCACTTAAAACTTTTGGTACTTTAATTACATTTTGATACCAATACTTTTGTACTTTTACTCAAGTAGATTTTTAATTCCGGACTTTCACTTGTAGGCTAACAGAGTATTTCTGCATTGCAGTAGGCTACTGATACTTTTACTTAACCCATTGATACCTGGAACGCATCTGTGTCACTTTAGATGTCTTTGGCTATTCAAAAATAGCAGATATACAAGCTCATAGCGCGGCACTCGGTGCCGCGCTATGAGCTTGTAGATCTGCTATTTTTGAAAAATCGTGAAAATGTTTTTTTTAATAATTTTTTTCCGAAAAACTGTTTTTTTTTTAAAAAGCGGCCTCAGGTCTTAATGGGTTAAGTAAAAGTATGCGAGTACTTTTCCCCACCAATGAGTGAGGTCAGTACCACGGAGGTCCATCTGGAGACGACAAGAGTTCCTCCAACATGTGCTGTGATTTGAGCCCCACCCTCTGCAAGGTTTTTTTTTTTTTTTCATCCACAAAATCCACAAGGCCAGATGTAAACAATGATGAAATATTTTCACGTCTGGCGAGTCAGGTTTCGCATGTTAAACAAACAGAGCGGGGGGCCCTTATTTTCACAAGCCCTGGCCATAGCAGCGTCTTCTAAATGTCTCTCTGCCTCACTCTGCATGAGGGATACGCATGTTTTAGTGTGGTATGAGGGCTATTCCATGGTGGGAATGTTTGTGAGTTGGAACTCGGATGAAAAGTTAGACTCTGAACCCAGTGGGTTTTTTTGTAGCTGGAATAATGAAGAGGCTCCTGGATGTGCCAACTAGCCAAAGTATAGCAATGAGTATTTGCTTAAAGGGATAGTTCACCCCCAAAATGACTTTTTTTTCTATGGATTAGTCACCCCATAGAGACTTGAATTCATGGATATTTATTTGTTTTTGTCACATTCCTCAGCCAATAACTTGATGACCGGCAGCGGTTACGGTAGGAGACACAAAGAGTCTCCTTTGTGTCTCTTACCGGAACCGCTGCCTACCGGTCCACTGGTCATCAAATTATTGGTTTAGGAATGAGACAAAAACAAAAAAATATCCATGAATTCAAATCTCCATGGGGTGACTAATCGCTAAAAAAAATGGTGGTGGACTATCCCTTTAAAGCAGGACTGATTGATTGATTCATTCACACTCAAATCTTTTGAAAGTTTATCAAAAGTAGCAAAAATAGCACATTTACAAGCTCATAACATGTCACAACGCTTTGTGATCTTGTAGAAGTACTATTTTAGCTATTCTTTAAAATAGGGATTAAGTTGTTCACTTGTGGAAAATAACAAACACTCCAGATTTTGCAGTGCAAAAATAGACTGAAAAACGCAATTATCAATGTAACGACCATGAATACTGTAGGTATATTCAAACCCTCAGGTCCATCATGTTTGTAATTATCACTTTTTTTGAAGCCTAAGGAAAAAATGTCCTCCATATGTACGTCGGTGACCTTTCTCAGGGGTGTGGGTTACCACAACCCCTAACCACTGACATTTTCCATTGTTGGAACCATAAGGCATGATGCTAAGAGCTTGCTTCCACGCAGTGACCTTTCCACGAAGTGGGTTGCTACACTGCTATTCTCAGGTGCCATTCATCATGTGTGTGTGTGTGTGTGTGTGTGCTCCAGAAAGGTCTTCCACAACATAGGTTCTCAAACTTTTTCATGTCAAGGACCCCCAAAAACATGCTTTTGGCCAGCGGACCCCACATCTGAAAAGATTTAGTTCCAGGGAAGGGAATCCCCATGCAGGATTTGTGTTGTTAAAAATGTTTCAAAGATATTTAAATTTCAGGACGGGAACGCCAAAAGGCGTTCCCGTCCTGAAATGGGTTAAAGATTTTTGTTATAGCAGATCTACGAGCTCACAACGCGTCGTGTTGCGACGCGTTCTGAGCTTGTAGATCTGCTATTTTCAAATAGCCAATGTACTGTATATAGGGTTAATACAGTAGAAATTAAACCACTTTGTAAACCATTAAAGCCGGGAAGGCATCGGTGCCAAAAGGTTTCCGAAAGATCGTGTTTGAAAATAGCCGATCTACAAGCTCACAACGCAACGCGTTGTGAGCTTGTAGATCGGCTATTTTCAAATGGCCAATGTACAGTAGTGTATATAGGGTTAAAGTGGTTTAAGAACAGCTGTGGGTGGTTTGGGGGGGGGACAATCTGGGGACCCCCACCAAACCTCCTGATATGACCACCAGAAGGTGAACGTATTTCCCCGGGTGTGGTAAAAGAAGACATCGCTCGCCCGTAGCAATTCATCTTCGGCCCATCTAATGGGTGTCAGCGAAAAAGAAGCAGATAGGAGGAGGAGGAGGTCATAAAAATGTGGTTAGAAATGGGATTGAATAAAATGGCTGGATGGACGCCGTGAAATGCATGGACGGACGGGAGGAATTCTGAGCACTGGGACTCTCTGGGATCTTCATTAAAGACTGACTGGAGCAGAGAGAACAATAGCTGACACCCATGTGTCCTCTCCTCTGTCTCTGTGTCTGAGACTCAAGGTTATCCAAACAACTCTGCCTCCTCCTTATCACCTCAATGTGTTCTAATGAGAGAGAGAGAGAGAGAGGGGGGGAGGGAGAGGGAGGGAGAGAGAGGGGGGAGGGAGAGAGAGGGGATAGAGAGAGAGAGACGGATAGGGGGGGGGGGCAGAAGGAGACGGAGAGGGGGGCGAAAGACAGAGAGTAGCATGAGGGAGAGGGGGGGAGAGAGAGAGAAAGAGAGAGAGGGAGAGACAGACAGGGCGAGAGAGAGAGAAAGAGAGAGAGGGAGAGACAGAGAGAGGGGGTAGAGAGAGACAGACAGACAGACAGACAGACAGAGGGGGAGGGAGAGAGACAGGGAGAGACAGAGAAGGAGGGAGGAATAGAGAGAGACAGAGAGAGAGGAGAGAGACAGACAGACAGACAGACAGAGAGAGGGGGAGGGTGAGAGAGAGAGAGACCACTGGAATGTCTCAGATGTGGGCTGGTGTGTGTGTGTGTGTGTGTGCGTGCGTTCGTACGTGCGTGCGTACATATGTGCGTGCGTGTGTGTGTGTGTGTGTGTGTGTGTGTGTGTGTGTGTGCGTGCGTTCGTTCGTACGTGCGTGCGTGCGTGCGTGCGTACATATGTGCGTGCATGTGTGTGTGTGTGTGTGTGTGTGTGCGTGTGTGTGTGTGTGTGTGTGTGTGTGTGGATGTCAGCTCTTCCTGATGTCTGATGTAATCAGCGCGCCATGCCCTGGTCAGACCCCCAGGGAGGGCACAATCAGCTGGGGGTCACAGGGGGGCATCCTAAAGATCTCCCCCCCTCCCAAGTCCCTCCCTCCTCCTCAAACTTTTCCTCTCAGCCCTCTTCACCCCCCCACCCACTGCCGGCAATATAACAGCGGCGCCCCCCCCCCCCCCCGGCTGGGCTACAGGAGGTAATTACCTCCAGACCTGTAGGGCTGGTATATATGGAGGAGATCCCCAGGAGAGACGTGTTGAGTTGAGTGTGTGTGAGGCGGGGGTCCGAGGGAGGGAAGGGGGGGGGGCTTTGTAAAACAAGTAACGTGAGACCTGAGCTCCCAGAGTGAACATTAAGTATTCCTTGAATTCCACAAGATATTATGGGCTAATTCTAGGACCACTCCCTTGGTTGGGTTTATACAGAACTATGTGGATTTTGTGTTACTTTTTTCCCCACTTTTTAGACATGGAGAGCAACAACGTTTTATAGAATTTCATTTTTTTGCCACACCTAGCTTCTACTTCCATAGAATTGTATAGCCTTGGATCAAGACAATCATAGATGTATGTGTTTTATCCAGTCTGACTTTTGCTGGTCGTATCACGACCAGTGGTGTAATTTAAGTAACCAAATACGTTTACTCAAGTACTGTACTTAAGTAATTTGAGGTACTTTTACTTTACTGGAGCATTTCCAATTGTCTATACTTTTACTTCTACTCCACTACATCTCAGAGGCAAATATTGTACTTTTTACTCCACTGCAATTATTTGAAAACTTTAGTTACTTTACAGATACAAATTATTACATTATAGAACATACATTAACCTCTTTAGCCCTATTTTATACCTAGCTATTTGAAAATAACCGATCTACAAGCTCACAACGCGTCGCATCGCGACACGTTGTGAGCTTGTAGATCTGCTATTTTCAAACATTTTAGTATAGCCTACTTGTACTTTTGGTACTTTAAGTACACTTTGATACCAATACTTTTGTACTTTTATAAATTTTGAATGACGGACTTTTACTTGTAACAGAGTACTTCCACATTGCAGTGTTGATACTTTTACTTGAGTAAAAAATGTGAGTACTTTTTTCCACCACTGCTTTCGTATCACGAAAGCAAAAGTCAGGCACATCCATGCTCGTCTTGATCCAAGAAGGCTAATAGAATTGTATAACATCAGCCACACTATCTGCTTCTTTTCATTTCACCTATAACGTGATGATGGCAGCTCTGCAATGCATATGGATGGATTATGGATACAGGCCCTCAGACAGAGAGCCAAACATTCCACAGAGCGAGCGTCAGTCTCAAAGTCGACCAAAGACTTCCAGTAAAAAGATTCAAACGGTTTCTCGGCCAGTACAGCCCACCCAGCCCATAGAAACACATGCAGGGCGTGCAATAAACCAGTGGTTCTCAAACTTTTTCATGTCAAGGACCCCCAAATGGACACTTATTAGCCCGCGGACCCCCATTTGAAAAGATGCATTTTAAGGACCCCCAGTTTGACATGCATTAGGGCTACGGACCCCCATTTAATGGCATTTCTATCTCTGGGACCCCAATTCATGTTGTAAAATCAATGTTATCTTAACTCTGAGAGTGTACAGATTTGTACACTCTCAGAGTTACAGACCCCCTGGAACCCCCTCAAGTACCCCTGGGGGTCCCCGGACCCCACTTTGAGAAACAAAGCACAAACTACACAGGGTTTAGAATGCTACAGGTTCCAGGCTCCCTTGCCTACATTGTTATAGGTCTGTCACAAATAAATTACACTATTCATAATATACATTATAAAGTTATTAAATGATGCAAGTTATTTGTCCCATAATATTAAGCCCTAAAAAAAAAAAATATTTGTTTACGAATCCTAATAAAAAGCCAAACACAAATGTCATTTTCATTCATAATGTTCCAATATTGCTCAACGACACCAAACGTAATTAATTGAGCTAATCGTCAAGTAAACTGTCAGAGTGGTGACAGCCCTAGTACAGTGATGTGCTCGTGTCATTTTATGTCATTTGTGTCCTTTCTGTCCATGCAGTCTGATCATGTCTCCTTTATGCCATTTTATGTCATTTAAGTCATTGTATGTCCATGCAAACTGATCATGTCTTCTTACCTGAAGTGTCCCAGAGTCGCAGCTCAACTCTCTGCATGTCAATCTCAAAACTCGCAGTGTAGTTTTCAAACACCGTGGGAACATATCCCTGTAATATAACAGGAACGACACATCAAGGAGGGGAAAGTCAGCCTTATATACTTACTGACTGTAAATAAGTATTCAATCAATCAATCAATCAATCAATCAAACAAACAAACAAACAAACAAACAATCAAACAGTAGTTATTCTCAAACCTTTCTGTCAATGACCCACTTAACTCTGACAATGTACCTACAAAATGTAACCAAATGGACCCTAACGGGTCCATTTGGTTACATTTGTAGCTACATTGTCTATAGTGGCTTATAACAAATTGTTATTATTATTATTAATGACTTACCTCTGGAAAGCAATCCTTGGCGAACACGTTCAACAGACATGTCTTCCCACACTGAGTGTCTCCCACGACCACGATCTTACACTGGATCCCTGGGTTAGAATCCATCCTGATGATCCAGTCCAGAGTAGAGTATTAATATCTATTATTATTATTCCTCTGGTTCCAGAGTAGAGCAATATCTATTATTGTTATTCCCCAAGAAAGGCTTATTATTTCATTCACTTGTAGATCTAAATAAATCCCAAGTAGGCTGCATCAGATCGATTAGATTCCCACCACAGATCAGTCAGTCCTGGTTGGTATAGATCCTACTACCTGAAATAGATTCCAATTTTATCAGGCTTTAGTCGTGAGAAATCGATCGCATCTCGATCACCGCGCGTTCCTCCACAAATACTTTTCGCGTGTCTCTTATCAATCTTAACATCAAAGTCTCTGCTGGAACTGTTCTAGTAAGGTACCTAAAACCTGTGCCGTTCTCCTTCACACTAACGATCGGGTACGGATCAGTTGCCTGGCATCACACTTTTCGTGCGTCTCTGCTGTCCTGTCTGTGAAGATTGTAGAATGAAGCATCGGTCCTCCTCTCTCTCTCTCTCTCTCTCTCTCTTTCTCTCCACACCGATCAGACGCATTAAGTTTGAGAGGAGTTCAGTATAAAGGGACTCTCCTATTTCAAGAGGGCGTTGCAAAAGGCTCAGGCTCGTCCTTATAGACGCGGATCACACGACGGTCGTCGTCTGTCATGACCGTCATGGATGAACTTTAACATATGTGTTTGCACTTTCTCCGTTTATGGCACATGCATCTACATAAACGTTCATATGTCAAATATAAAGTGCTGAACCCATGGCCACGGATGTTAAAATTATGTGCGGGTTCTTAAAAGTACCCGTATCTGCCGTATTGTTCAATAAAACGCATTTTAATCTGATTGGTGGCCATTTTCTCATAGAGTTATAATGTATATGAGTGCAGTACACCTTCCAACCGATAGGGTAGCGTAGTTAAATGCGTAGCGAAAATACGAAGAAAATGGCCACCAATTAGATTAAAATGCTTTGCGGGTATTTTTAGGGCCCGTACATAATTATAACATCCGTGGACATGAGGTACGCACTTTATATTTGATATTTTAACGTTTATGTAGATACACGGGGTAAATATAAAAAAAGTGCAAACACTATGTTGAAGGTCATCCATGACTGTCATGATATGACAGTCATGTATCAGGGCTATCTCATCCTAGGATGATGACTGACGACCCTCACCGTTTTTCAGGCCAACAATAAGGACCCTTTTTAGAGAAGTGGTTCTCAAACTTTTTCATGAATGTCAAGGACCCCCAAATTAATTTGGCCGCGGACCCGGGCCCCATCTGAAAATGTTCTGTGCCAGGGAAGAGTTGTGTAAAAGCTTGTAGATCTGCTATTTTTTAATAGCCAACACATACATTTGATAAAGTGGTTAAAATGACTGTGATGCTCATGCTACATTAACTATACTTTTGCTGGGGACCCCCTGGAATCAAGGACCCCTGGCTGGGGGTCCCCGGACCCCACTTCAACAACCAATGCTTTAGCTGAGACAGAGATGAAGCAGGGACCCCCCACCCTCTACATATTGTACAGCATTGTGTTGCAGATTAAACCTTAGATGTCATAGCTTCCTAGACTTTATTTTTGACAGCACTATCCAATCATCAGTGCTGTGTAAATGCATGTTTTTTTGCTTGTTTACAAACAGGTGTATATAGACCAATTAATTGTTTACTAACATTGAGACTGGATGCGCAGGTGATTGTTTCACGCAATCAATTTCCAACCTGTTGTTTCGGGGTGCGCTGGTTTCAGCACACCCCAACCCCCTCTTGTGTGTTGGCTAGTGTGGCACGTCCTGGCGAGACCTGATAGAATGGGCTTCATTTAGCGCATACTGGTTGCACGCATACTGGTTCTTATCAGTGTGACGTCGTCTGTTAAGGGGTCTATATGTTGGATTCATGTTAATGTGTAGCCTATTTTCAGATATGTAAACCTCAATACTTCACCTTTGGCTCTGGTCTGCTCTTTTTTTCCTCCTTAGAGCAATTTAAATATCTACAACAAATAGCAGCCCTACAGGCTCAAATGTAAAAAGTTCCTATAGCACAAACATTTTGGCAGCCCCCGCTCTAGTAACTCTGAGGGCCCCCTACGGGTCCCGGACCCCCCTGTTGAAGAGCCCATGTGTTACTGTATGTAGTGAATGTATCATTACCTTATGATTTTAAACATGTTACATGATTTGGATTAGTGCCTCATATTCAAGCAGAATGTCTGACAACCTTTTTTCCCTCTTTTATTTCCGGTTTGTTTGTTTGTTTGTTTTTTGTCTGATGTCATGGCGATGCGGTTTGTTTGGGTCTGATGATGTCATGCTGTCACAGTCAGCATGCCACACGCCATATTTGGGTGTAGTTGCAGTGGAAACTCTATGTATGGTTATGTCTGAGTCATATAGTGACGGGCAGTGGCCACAGGCCGGCCCGCCCAGCCATTAGTCAATTTTAACACATAGGATAGATAAGAATGACTATTCAGGTTTCTCTCTTCCCAAACAGTTGTAGAATTCTGCTAAGCAGTGGTGGGATAAGTACTCAAATGTTTTACTTAAGTAAAAGTATCAATACTGCAATGCAGAAGTACTCCGTTGCAAGTAAAAGTTCGGAATTGAAAATTGACTTCGGTAAAAGTACAAAAGTATCAAAATGTACTTAAAGTAAGAAAAGTGAAAGTACTAAAATGTTTGAAAATAGCAGATGTATACAGCTTGTAGATCTGCTATTTTCAAATATCCTAGGTATAAAATAGGGCTAAAGTGGTAAATGTATGTTTTATGATGTAATATATTTATGTCTGCAAAGTAACAAGTAACTAAAGTTTTCAAATAATTGTCGTGGAGTAAAAGCACAATATTTGCCTCTGAGATGTAATGGAGAAGTAAAAGTATAGATAATTGGAACTGCTCCGGTAAAGTAAAAGTACCTCAAAATTGTACTTACTAAGTAAATGCATATCACTTTGGGTGGTTTTAGAATATAAGTGAATATAGCTATACGCTAATAGAAGAACAAGGCAGGGCAGAGTTTTTGGGTGCAGCGTTGTTTTCATTTTTGCAGCATGACCTCAATTATTTGCTAAAAAGCACTTGGTCAAATGGAACACAAAGTGCAAGCCTTCACAGTGATGAATGTGCTTTTCGCGGGGCATCACCGCCACGCAGCCCTGCAGTTTATTTCCCTTTTTTTGAAACGCATTATGTCGTCCCTGTCGGGGGAAAGAAACCTCTCATCTTGCACACAAAAAGCAAAAAAAAAAAAAAAAAACGCTTTTGAATTTGAATCCCGAAAAGCAGTGGTGGAAAAAGTACTTGAATGTTTTACTTGAGTAAAAGTATCAATACTGCAATTTAGAAATACTCTGTTACGAGTAAAAGTCCGGAATTCCACATTTTGCTTGAGTAAAAGTACAAAAGTATTGGTATCAAAACGTGCTTAAAGTACCAAAAGTAGAAAGTATACTCATTACGCAGAATGTCCCTTTTCAAGTTTTCAAATGTATAAACATCTTTTGAAAATAGCAGATCTACAAGCTCACAATGCGTCGCATCGCGACGCATTGTGCTTGTAGATCGGCTATTTTCAAATGGCCGAAATGCATATAGGGTTGAAGTGGTTAATGTATGTTTTGCAATAATAATCAAAATCTACAAAGTAACTAGCAACTAAAGTTGTCAAATAAATGTAGTGGAGTAAAAGTACAATATTTAGATCCGAGTTGTAGTGGAGTAGAAGTAAAAGTATTGGAAATTTGAAATACTCAAGTAAAGTACAAATACTTCAAAATAAGTACGGTACTTGAGCAAATGGTTTCCACCCCACAGAGACGGTGTTATGTGTATAACCTTGAGGGATGTAAAACAGTGTGAGCTCGCTGTGCCATGCTGAGACCAAAGAGAAAAGAGCAGGACTATAAAAGCTGGACCTGTTCTATGTGGGAGTGAACTCAACGGGGACCTCAGCGGAGAAGGGCTATACCATCATTAGAGCTAATGTGTGTGTGTGTGTGTGTGTGTGTGTGTGTGTGTGTGTGTGTGTGTGTGTGTGTGTGTGTGTGTGTGTGTGTGTGTGTGTGTGTGTGTGTGTGTGTGTGTGTGTGTGTGTGTGTGTGTGAAAATAGCATGTATCCACACACACTCACAACAAGGCAGCCTATTGCAACACATCATGAGCTTGTCTATTCTAATCTAATAATGATGATAATAATAATACCTGGAATTTATTTATCGCGTTTATAAATACTCAAAGACGCTTTACATGTGTGTGTGTGGGGGCCGCCAGGGGGAGAGCACAACAAAAAGAGAACAACTTTATTAGGAAACAAGAAATGCCAGTCATATTATACCAGCTTGCGGCAAGCTTTTTCTTGCCCCGATCCAATATTTCTTTTGTATCTGCAGCACAAAATGTAATGTAAAGAAATGATTCAATTCATATGCGTGGCCACGTGTGTGTGTGTGTGTGTGTGTGTGTGTGTGTGTGTGTGTGTGTGTGTGTGTGTGTGTGTGTGTGTGTGTGTGTGTGTGTGTGTGTGTGTGTGTGTGTGTGTGTGTGTGTGTGTGTGTGTGTGTGTGTGTGTGTGTTTTTGCTGGGGCTCCACGGCCGTAAAAAGTATGAAGGTGTGTGTGTGTGTGTGTGTGTGTCTGTGTGTTCGCTGGGGCTCCACTGCCATGTATGCGCAGCCATGCACGTGTGCATGCACGTTGGGGAGGCACGTGTCAGAAAGTACATTATTCCAAGTATTTTCACGTTGCGAGACGACACAAGCTGCTCGGGACAAAATGATGGTGTGTGTGCGTGTGTGTGCGTGTGTGTGTGTGTGTGTGTGTGTGTGCGTGCGCGTGTGTGCGACAGAGATGAAAAGTGCTGTCCTGGAACACAAACACACTCCACATACAGTCTCATACACATACAAACTCTGCTAGAATTGATAGTTACGTTGTGACAACTTGCGAGCAGTCACCAGGGCAGGCAGTCATGTCTAGTAGGGTTATGATGCCATAGCGTGGGAGGACGACCGCCGTTCAGAGTATGGGAAGTCTCCCCACTGGCTTAAAGGACAGCCAATGATGAAAAAGTGTCAAAAAGGTCTCGAATAGTTTCTCTGTCTGTTCGTACAGAAGAACTCAGATAAGCATGTAGGATAGGAATTGAAAGCCATAAAACAAAAAATAAGAGTTGAAATCAAAGTTAACTCGGAAAGGCGATTCTGAACAGGTGGGTTTTCAGGGCGGTTTTGAAGGAGAGGGGGCATCTTTGATATGTTAGGGGAGTGCATTCCAGAGGGAGGGGCAGCCACAGAGAAAGCCCTGTCGCTCCATGGCTCGGAGCCTGGTCTTGGGGACCTCCAGGAGCCTGGTCTTGGGGAAATGTTCATAGGCTACCTTTTGTCACTGAGGAAAACGAAACGAAAGGAAAACTAAGCTATGATGACTAAAACTAAGACTAAATATATTGACACTTTCGTCAACAATTACAAATTCGACTAAAATGTTAGTGAGGGACTAGTGGAGAAGAGATCCAGTAGAACTAAAAGACAAGTCATTTTATGTTGGGTTGCGCTCGGGTGTAAAATAGCAGATCTACAAGCTCAACGCGTCGCAGTGCGACACGTTGTGAGCTTGTAGATCAGCCATTACGATGCCATCAAGGCATCGCCAAAATACATTTTTGTCTACAAAATCAACTGTAGTTTTAGTAAAAAAAAAACTCTAGACAAAAACTATAACATTTCATGTGACTAAAACTAAATTAAATGTTATTCAAAAGACTATGACTAAAACTAAATCAATATTTGCTTTCAAAATCAACACTGGTGCAGGTGGTGAGGTGAGCAGCATTTTAAAGTCTAGACATGGGAAGAATCACAATCAGCACTGAGGTATCTGTATGGAGCACATCTTACAGTATAGCCTATGGCATTTGAGTCACAGCAGGGTGCGTCTGGTGCTTTTTAATATGTAAATCAATAATGTTGTGGCTCTCGTTTTACGATCTTGGGTATAAAGCAACACTGTATAAGCCAGGGTGGGGAAATGTATTTCTATCCCACATTTCCCTGCACAAAAACTATTCAAAGGGTTTTACAAAAGCCGTACAAGGGCATTTAAGAATAAGAAATGCAATAGGAGCGAATACAAAATTATAAAAGATAAACAATAGCAGCACAAAAAGAATGAAGGTTGGAGTGCTATTTTGAGTTGGTTAAAATATGAATGAAGGCAGTGGAGAACATTTAAGGTTTTAGCGCAGTATAGAGCAAGGGTTCCCATACCCTCGCAGTGTGAGGCGCTGTGAGCTTGTAGATCGGCTATTTTCACAATGTTTGCCTCTTTCTTACGAAATATTTGACAATTTGGTAATAAAAAGGCCTTAAAAGTCATTAAATTGCAACTTTAGAAATGTGCGGATACCCTGTATACGCTCACACTGTTTGTTTTTTGTTTTAACTGTAATACTGTTTGTTTTTTGTTTACCCAAATATTTTTTTGGGGGGGAGGTCCCCAGTTGATTAGCTTAATGTGCATCATTGTTTTCTCACTCAACAGTAAACTCACTCAACTGTTGAGTGAGAAAACAATGATGCACATTAAGCTAATCATTTAGGGACCCCACCCCAAAATATATTTTTTGTTTTGGGGGGGGGGGGGGGGGGCAAGTCACAGATCCTCTGGAAGTTTGTTCCAACTACGTATACTGTAGAACAATAACTCATGCCAATGACTTTGAATCAGTGGTTCCTAAACGGTGCGTCAAGTTTGATTGATTAAATACTTTCTTTAGAAAAGACATGGAAACAGTACATGGAAGTACAATTCACAATACAAGGTCCTCTGAACTGGATGGCTCATAAAAGCACAGTGGCTTTATTTAAAATGAGATCCCCACGCACTCAAATCATGATGACATTTAAGAAAACAGACAGATACTGTATACACTACTTGTGTCTTGGGATTTTGTGACAACCACACATTATTATTACATTATATCGTTGCTGTCGGGCAGAAACCTCTTATATATAATAACTTTTTGTGTTTTTTCTTAACCCATTAAGACCTGGAACTGTGTCATTTTTAGATTTGAGCTAAAACGCATTAATTTACACTTTGGGCTATTCAAAAATAGCAGATCTACAAGCTCATAGCACGGCACAGAGTGCCGCGCTACGAGCTTGTAGATCTGCTATTTTTGAAAAATCGTGAAAATGTGTGAAAATCTTTGAATATATATATATTTTTAAAGCGAACATTTTTAACTCAAATCTTTGCTTCTGGGGGTCCGCGGCCAAAAACATATAATTTTGGGGGTCCTTGACATGCAAAAGATTGAGCACCACTGATATAGAAACGCACGTTTTCCAGAATACTGTTGAGATTTAGGAGACATGTAGAATCGGCTTCAGGTCTCAATGGGTTAAATTAACGCCCTATACTTGATCATACTACAGCGTCACACAAAAGCATAAAAAGTAGCAGATCTACAAGCACAAAACGCGGCGCGAAGCGACGCGTTTGGAGCTTGTAGATCTGCTACTAAACTAACACTTTTGGACACCAGACAGAGACGATATACAAAAAGTTAGGAATTATCTTTTATTTGACCATATCACAGTACTGACACGTTGCAAAACGTTTGCGATTGCCCATTGGAGAGCCTTGGACACACAAAGTTTGAGAACCGCACCGCTTTAACTTGATGCTCAGGAACCCAAAAAGATGATGACATGATTATGGATTTCATTGAGTAATGTAGGCGAGTCCCTGTGTGATATATTGTCATATGACACGGCATTCCAAACGTAGGCTGAGAGATTGGGCGTGTTGATTCGGAAAAACTCCAGCCCAGTGCAGCATTTAAACATCATGCTCTCTACCATGTTTAGTCTCAAATGTAATGTAGTGTACACAACATGGCTCAACTCTTAAGACTAAAAGTGGAAAGTGCATGGAGACATTTTTACAGCATTCCGGTGTTTTAAATTTGGATGTTGACACGATAAGAAAGCTGCATATATTATGTTTTACTTTTACATAGAGGTCATAGGTCAAGAATGACCTAGCTGTATCCACATTCATATACATATACATAGAAATCATGAATTGGGAGATATAACCCGCTATTTTTAAGCTGCCTATGAGCTTGTAGATCTGCTATTTTTGAAAAATCTTTTTAAAAAAAGACGCAAAATATTTTTAAAGCGAACGTTTTTAACTAAAATCTTTGCTTCTGGGGGTCCCTGAAACAAACTGTTTTGTGATGGGATCCCTGGGCAAATACATATAATTTTGGGGGGTCCTTGACATGAAAGAGTTTCAGCACCACTGATATAGCGACATAGGTTTTTCAGAAAACTGTTAGGATTTAGAGGACAGTTTTAGAATCGACCCCAGGTCTTAATGGGTTAGAAAACAGCCTTTTGGACCATTTGGATTGGACTGTACAGTGAGAGAAAATGATTGCTCTTTTCTAGAAAGGAGTTACACAGAATTCCTGCCCCCGGAGGAAAACTATGACTCACGCATTCACATTCTGATTGCTTTTCTGTCAAGCTGCACAGAGGAGCTTGCCAGGAATCAGCACTTTTCGATTGCTATTGCTTCCTCCTCCCAGTGAGGACTGGGTCCATTGTGGTCAGATCTCATTTTGTTGAGCACAGTCATTCTTACAGGGAACAAGCTTTGTCATCCTTGACCTACAATGGAAGATTACTCTTTGGGTGAGGATCTCTAGACTATGGAGTACTAGAGAGGTGTCATTCTTTGGCCAAATCTGGGTTCATTTAATCTGTGACAGTGCAAACAGCTCAACATTTGATGACAAGCACCAGTAGGCTAGCGCTTGTCATCAAAGATGGTTGATTTAGAAAGATAGACCATCCCAATTGGAGCAACTAGAGGCGAAATGGTACACTAAATCCTACAAATGGTTTCCTAAGTGGGCGTTGGCATATGACGGCAGATCTGGCAAACGTCCATTGTTTACTGGTTCTAGATCCCGCGAGAGTGTGTTGCTGGGACAGAGAAACGTTGTTGATTTTCTCCTGATGTGTCTCTCCTGAAAAAAAGCCATTTAGTATGAAAGTCTTGTACATATTGTGTGTCTTGTGACGATCGGGTCCATTATTTAGTTCAGTGACCATGGGGCTACAGAATGGTTCAGAAGCTGTGTTCACGTTCACTCTCCCATTGGAATTAAATGAATAGATTGAGTTTTGACTGAGCTCAGGGCCCAAAAAACTATGTTCAAATTACAAATGATTATTTCCATGCTTCTGTCAGACTTTATATTGGTTTTAAGGTTAGCCTTTCTGTGTTTCGGGCGAGTTGGGATCAGACCGCGGTCACTGGTCACATTATTCAGACCTAGTCTAAGCTCTAGCGTTAGGGCATCGTGTGACGTCCTTTAATGTCTAATCCACATACCAATGCCTGATCAAAAAACACATGATCTAAAAGGGGGTCACCAGCAGAACTTGTTAATATGGCGTCACAATCATTTTAACCACTTTAACCATATTTTATACTTTGGCTATAAACAAATAGCAGATCTACAAGCTCATAGCGAGTCAACGAGTGGCGCACTATGAGCTTGTAGATCTTCTATTTAAAAAAATAATTCTGGCACAACATTATTTTTTGTCAAGTGGTCCGCAGCCAAAAAAACATCATTTTGGGGGTCCTTGACATGAAAACGTTTGGGAACCACTGGTCTAAATAGCCTACCTTGCTTCCTCAGCTGGTAGAGTAGAACTGCATGGGACAGATGTACAATGTCTTGCCCCCCCCCCCCCCCCCACTTCATACATAAAACTAGCTCTGCCTTCCAAACAAACCAGGTTCAGCACATTTATCACGCAGGGCATTCTAAATGTCCTCGAGATCCTAACGCTGTAAAGTGAAGACTAAACACATTCTTTAATGTCTGTCAACATCACATCCCTTTGTAAAACGGCTAAAATCACATTCTCCACGGCTGTACTGTCACCAGTGTTGCACACACCTCCCTCTCCAAACAAATATCTCACACCCCAGCACCGGCCTCGGCTGCTAAAGAGGCAACGCCTGACTGGTTGAGCTTGACCCGGGACGGCCGTCTCCCAGTATTTACATTTCATGAGCCAATAACTCTGCTGAATGCTCCACCAGCGGCGAGTACCAGCCAGCCTCGCGTGCTCGCGATCAGTGTTGATTTCGTCGACTATGACGAAAAATGTTGGTTGACTACCTTTTTTCACTGATGAAAACTAAATAAAAACGTAAAAAGAAACTAAGCTACGATGACTAAAACTAAGACTAAATATGTTGCCAATTTCGTCAACAAATAAAAACTAGACTAAAATGTTAGGGAGGGACCAAAAGACAAATCATTTTTTGTTTGGTTGCGCTCCGGTGTTGCACGCTGAAAATAGCCAATCTACAAGCGCACAACGCGTCGCGCTACGTTGTGAGCTTGTAGATCGGCTATTTTCAGCATGAAACCGAGTGTAAAATCCGGCATTACCGCGAAATAGGCTCCGGCGAAATACATTTTAGTCAACTAAATCAACTGTAGATTGAGTCGACTATAATCTTATGATATTTAGTCGACTAAAATCTTATGATATTTAGTCGACTAAAACTAGACGAAAACTAAAACATTTCAGATGACTAAAATATGACTAAAACGAAATGGAATTGTATTCAAAAGACTACAAATTTGAAATTTGCTGTCAAAATCAACACTGCTCGAGATCTTCTAAAGAGATCCGTGACCCGACGAATGGGAAAGCACAATGAAAGGACACAGCAGAAAAGACTCAGTGGTGGAAAAAGTACTCAAATTATTTACTTAAGTAAAAGTACCAATACTGCAATATAAAAATACTCTGTTACAATTAAAAGTCCAGAATTAAAAATGTACTTGAGTAAAAGTACAAAAGTATTGGCATCAAAAAGTACCAAAAGTAAAAGTACTAAATATTTGAAAATAGCCGATCTACAAGCTCACAACGCGTCGCTATGCGACGCGTTGTGAGCTTGTAGATCCGCTATTTTCAAATAGCCGAGGTATAAAATAGGGCTAAAGTGGTTAATGTATGTTTCATTATATCATAATTTATATCTGAAAAGTAACTAGTAACTAAAGTTTTCAAGTAAATGTAGTGGAGTTAAAGTACAATATTTGCCTCTGAGATGTAGTGGAGTAGAAGTAAAAGTATTGGAAATTGGAAATACTCAAGGAAAGTACAAATACCTCAAAATTGTACTTAAGTACAGTACTTAAGTAAATGTACTTAGTTACTTTCCACCACTGAAAAGACTCCACGGCAATACTCCCCGGCCATAGGGGAAGTGAATCACTCTTTATTTAGCTTTTCCCCCCCAATGAAAACGTCCACAATATATTCTTCTGTTATGTCTGGTGCATCACAGAGGATTAAGACAGATCAAAAGTCATGTGCTATAGTGTGGGCTGACTGTCACCATACTGGACCTGCAGTGCCGTGGTTTTTGCACAAAGTGGTCTCAATGCCTTTACAAGGTGACGGCGTGTTAGCGTCTGTCCTGACCATGCGTTTGTGGTCCGTCTCTACAGACAGTTTAACCCATTAAGACCTGAGGCCGCGTCTAAAAAAAATCAAAATCCTAAAAAAAAAATAGGAAAAAAATATAAAAAAATAATTTTCGCGATTTTAATAATAATTTTTCGCAGATCTACAAGCTCATAGCGCGGCACTCGGTGCCGCGCTATGAGCTTGTATATCTGCTATTTTTGAATAGCCAAAGACATCTAAAGTGACACAGATGCGTTCCAGGTATCAATGGGTTAAAAGAGGTTTTTGTTCTCTGTGGGACTGTGTTTTTTCCAAACAGATAGACGCCTTGTGTTTTGTATTTGGAACTTGGAACTGTGTGTGTGTGTGTGTGTGTGTGTGTGTGTGTGTGTGTGTGTGTGTGTGTGTGCGTGTGCGTGTGTGTGTGCGTGTGTGTGTGTCACAATGGGGAGAGGCCACTCACGGATAAACGGACACATGTGGCTTTGATAACGGCACTGGCACCAGGAATTGTTCCCCGCCCTCCGTTTGCCGACCTGCCTGTTTCACTGTCAGGCGGGCTAAGAGTGCAATAATGAAAACCGCAGAAAGGGAGATAGGAATGTCGAAGCGAAATGGGAGCAATGGGCTCATGCTCTTTGTGGCAAGAGCTTTAACCCATTAAGACCGGGAACGCATCTGTGTCATTTTAGACGTATTTGGCTATTCGAAAATAGCAGATATACAAGCTCATAGCGCGGCACCGAGTGCCGCGCTACGAGCTTGTAGATCTGCTATTTTTGAAAAGTCGTGAAAATGTGTGCAAATCTTTGAATATATAGCCTATATATTTTTTTAAATGTTAAAAAATAACAACTCAAATCTTTGCTTCAAGGCGTGTCTTCTGAATCCTACCAGTTTTTGTTTAAAAAAAAAAATATGTTGCTATTAATATATCACTGGTTCTCAAACTTTTTCATGTCAAGGACCCCCAAAATTATACGTATATGGCTGCGGACCCCCATCTCAAAATATTTTGTTCCAGGGACCCCCAGAAGCAAAGATTTGAGTTAAAAATGTAGATGTATATATATATATATATATATATATTCAAAGATTTGCACACATTTTCACGATTTAAACATAAATAAATAGCAGATCTACAAGCTCATAGCGCGGCACTCGGTGCCGCGCTATGAGCTTGTAGATCTGCTATTTTTGAATAGCCAAAGAAATCTTAAAATGACACACATGCGTCTTAATGGATTAATTCTTCCCAGAGAGAGAGAGAGAGAGAGAGAGAGAGAGAAACAAAAACACACACACACAAAAAAATAGCTGTCAGCTCGTATTTTGCCGGTGAGCAGGGACAGGGATACGAGCAGCAGATTCCTCAGCAGCCGCCGAGGGCAGACGAACTGGGCTCTATCTGTGTCTTTGTTCTCTCTTTGATATCTGGACCGTATGGGGCCCTCCTCCCTCAAACAGGCTCCTTGCGGAGGCCAGACAAAGGAGGCAGGGCTGCCACCATTCCCCCCGATCCCAGACAAAGAGAAAGAATAACCGTAGCCGATTTCCCTCTTTAACCTGCAGACGCTGAAAGGAACTCATTCAGCTGGCATAGTCTGGCGGGAAGCAGCCAGCCACCGTGAGGCAGAGAGCGTCCCTCCGCGTTACAGCCAATTACATCCAATCAACGGGGCTGATTTGTACAATAAAAGCGTTTATTTTCCTCCACAGACATCGTCGGTGCGAGAGCGTAAATACAGACGGCGTAATGGGGGGGGCGCTTGGCTCCGCCGGAGTCGAGATGTTTGGCTTCTACAATTCACGGCCAACTGCAGCCACGTGTGGCGTTTCCCTCGTTTGAAAGAGGTTGTAGTGTTCTGTAATAAAAAAGACCTTAAGTCTGAAAGGTTCATTCAATATAACTTTGTGTGTGCGCTTGACCTTTTTGACCCACACGTTAATAATATTGTTCAGGGCAGCCTACTGATCATTGCCACCTAGTTTCTCAAGGTTTTTTGGCTAACACTCAGACCTTGATTTGTGACGTTGATCTTTTGACCCTTTTTGACCAGCGAATCATGTCTTCAGGGCAGACTAGACCACTGATCATTTCCTCCAGGTTTCATGAACATAGCCCATCCCTTCTCAAGTTATCTTGAGAAGGGACACAAAACAAAAGCAAATGCACAAAGACAAAACCGATATAGGACCGATTACAATACCCTGCCATGCATGCCTCCATACAGGGCAAATATACATGGTCTAAAAAGTGTTGATTTTGACAGCAAATTTTGATTTCGTTTTAGTCATAGTCTTTTGAATAAAAATCCATTTAGTTTTAGTCATATTTTAGTTACCTGAAATGTTTTAGTTTTGGTCTAGTTTTAGTCGACTAAATGTCATAAGATTATAGTCGACTAAATCTACAGCTCATTTAGTCAACTAAAATGTATTTTGGTGGTGCCTTGATGACGTCGTAATGGCTGATTTTACACTTGGTTACATGCTGAAAATAGCCAATCTACAAGCTCACAATGCGTCGCAGCAGAGTTTGTAGATCTGCTATTTTCAGAGCGCAACCAAACATAAAATGACTTGTCTTAGCAGGGACGCGGGAAGGGGGGTGCTGAGGGTGCTGCAGCATCCCTGGTGGTGGGGAAGAGAAAGAAAAAAATTGAAAAACATTTAGAATTTTTTTTAGATTTCTTTTTTTTTTGTAAATTAAACAAATATATATCATTTTTAAAGTCTATATACACACTTATATATTGAAACAATGATGTATTTAACTTTGGGGAATAAAATATTTGTTGAAAAAGGTGAAAAAATCGCGGGACACATGTGAAAAAAAATCGCGCACGCGCGCAAAGCGCCAAGCCCAGCCAAGCCAAGCCCAGCACCCCTTGGCATAAATGACTTCCAGCGTCCCTGTGTCTTAGTTCTACTGGATCTCTTCATCACTCGTCCCTCCCTAACATTTTAGTCTAGTTATTTTTTTTAGTTACAAGCAAAATAAAATTAATTGAAGGAGATCTCCGTCAATGGCAGTGCATGTGTTAAAAGATTTTGAAATCTGGTAGCATCACACAAACACTATAGGATAATCTTAAGAGATTAATTTATCAGATAATCGTAAGGGCACCACACACTACAGGTGTCAGATTCTCGGGCTTGTCCGAACACAGCAATAATAAATAATATAATAAATAAAACATATCACCGGCCACGTTGGCCGGCTGCCTTGCTCCGTGATATTACTGTATTATAATTATTAGTAGCCTATATTATTTTGATCTAAAATAAAGTAACACATTACAATACGTACATTTTCAACCATATTAATCATATTTCAAGTGTTTTATGATCATACACTGCAAATCAATTCAGTGTTTTTTTGATAGCCAGCTGCCCTCCTGATCTGCGTAGATCTGATATTTTTGAATAGCCAAAGAAATCTAAAATGACACAGATGCGTTCCCGGTCTTAATGGGTTAGCGCTAGTTATTTTTATCCATTTTTATGTGCCAGCGGCGCTGCCACAGCACCTCTCCACTATGACACGCCAATGCCAGCTGACTGGCCCACCAAATGTTTTTTTTTTTGATGGCGTCGTAATGGCTGATTTTACACTTGGTTCTCGATAGCGTTGTGAGCGCAACCAAACATAAAATGACTTGTCTTAGTTCTTCTGGATCTCTTCTCCACTAGTCCCTCACTAACATTTTAGTCTATAGTTTCTGGTCGATCGACACGGTCACAACTTTTTTCTGTTATGGCCCCACAGTGGTGGAATGAACTTCCCACTGATGTCAGGACAGCAGAGTCACTGCCCATCTTTCACCGCAGGCTGAAAACCCACCTCTTCAGGAAACACTACCCTTCCTCTTTGTCTGGCCTACTTGTTGTTAACTAGTTGTACGAACTCTTGTTTTATTGTTGTATTGGATCTATTAGCTCGTGCTCATTTGATTTGGCTATTTTATCTCATGTGTTTATGAAAGTAGGTAGCTGATATATTGCACTTTTACCTTAGCGCTAGGTATACTCTTGGTTGCTTGTTTTTATAGGAAATGCACTTAAGACTTCTGGTGATTAGTAGTTTCGTTCCCTACCTATGTTGAATGCACTTATTGTAAGTCGCTTTGGATGAAAGCGTCTGCTAAATGACTGTAATGTAATGTAATGTAATGTATAGTTTGTATTTGTTGACGAAATGATCAACATATTTAGTCTCAGTTTTAGTCATTGTAGCTTAGTTTTTATTTAGTTTTCGTCAGTGAAAAAAGCTAGTCAACCAACATTTTTCGTCATAGTTTTAGTCAACACTGGGTCTAACCAAAGATATGTGCATAAAAGGATTTCTTGCAGTGTTGCCCTAAGCCACAGTGTATTCAGAAGTCTGTGTTGCTTTGGCTGTTAAAGCATTGGTTCTCAAAGTGGGGTCCGGGGACCCCCAGGGGTCCTTGAGGGAGTTCCAGGGGGTCCCCAGCTAAATGATAGATTAGGCACCAAATGGACCCTTATGGGTCTGTAACTCTGAGAGTTACATTGACATAGACTTTACAATAAAAATTGCATCCCAAGTGATAGAAATGCCATTAAATGGGGGTCTGTAGCCTAATGCATGTCAAACTGGTGATCCTTGAAATTAAAATAGTTGAGAATCACTTCGGGGTCCGTGGGCTAATAAGTATCAATTTGGGGGTCCTTGACATGAACAAGTTTGAGAACCACTCACTGTGTTAAAGTACCTGAGTGTGTCAGCAGCTGGCAAGTCCAGAGCAAGACGACGATTGAGCAGAAAACTGAACTGCTCTCCAAGGACACAGTTTGACTTCACGCTAGTTATTTTTATCCATTTCATATGCCACCGGCGCTGCCACAGCACCTCTCCACCATGACACGCCAATGCCAGCTGACCGGCCCGCCAGCTAAACAACTCAGGCGGGGCCGAGGCGGGCGGCTCAGACAGAACCGAGAAAAAAAAAGGAGGATTGAAGGGACATACCGTAAATGGATGAAAAATGACATTTCTGTGGGCACCAAACCTCGGATTCTCCCACCAAGCTGTCAGCCCACATCGCCATCACTCCAGACCCACTTTACGAGCTGAGAGGTCACGTTAGTGAGGCTGCGTGAGCGGCAGTAAAGCAGTCTACAGGCGTAACTTCTGTCGCCTGGCCTGGCCCTCTGTCCCCTCGGGGGATGGGACGCTGCTGAGCTGTAACTGAATGTTGTGATGAACCTGAAAATGGACTATCTGGAGCATGTAGGGTGATGGTGGGCTGACTTTGACCATAATCTCTCTTTTTTTTTTTTCCACTTACAGTATATATTTCTTTGTTCTACTTTCCTGGTGAAAATCTGCTGATTATTGCAGGTAAAAGATCATTTAAGACCAATTAAGACCTGAGGTCGATTCTACAAAATGTCTTCTAAATCCTAACAGTCTTTGGAAAAATGATATTTATTTCGCCGTGCGCCCCGATCTCAAAATATGTTGTTCCAGGGACCCAGAAGCAATGATTTGAATTGAGTTTAAAAAAGCATTATTTTACACTTTGTCTATTCAAAAATAGCAGATCTACAAGCTCATATCGCGGCACTGAGTGCAGCGCTACAAGCTTGTAGATCTGCTATTTTTGTTTGAAAATGTGTGCAAATCTGTGAAGATATATATTCTTTTAAAGCTACATTTTGTGACTCAAATACTTGCTTCTGGGGGGTCCCTGGAACCAAATATTTTGAGATGGGGGGGGGGGGGTTGGGTTCGCGGCCAAATACGTATAATTTTAACAATTATGAAAAAGTTTGAGAACCACTAATATAGCAACATATGTTTTTTATTAAAACTGTTGGGATTTAGAAGACATTTGTAGAATCGGCTTCAGATCTTAATGGAATAAATACACACACACACACACGCATGCACAATGCATAGATGTTGGATAGTGTACACTGGGTGTTATCAGACACACACACTCACACGCACACGCACACGCACACGCACACGCACACGCACACGCACACTCACACTCACACACGTTGGATGGATAGTATAGCCAGGTGCACTATACTGTAGGATGCTATTCAAGGATTCTCTTTGGTCTCCATGCTGCAGGGAGATGAAGGTGTGAAGGGGACCATTAGGTACCATTAAGCACACTCCTCATCTCCACTGTCTCCCAAATACCTGTCAACACAATGTCACCGCACACGCGCACACACACACACACACACACACACACACACACACACACACACACACACACACACACACACACACACACACACACACACACACACACACACACACACACACACACACAGACAGAGGGAGAGACTATTCTCTCTTTTCAGTAAAAGGTACCCTAGTTCATTGGTTCTCAAACTGGGGTCCGCGGGGACCCCCAGGGGTACTTGAGGGGGTTCCAGGGGGTACCCAGCAAAATTTGTTAATATAGCATCACAATAATTATGACCTTTTATACTTTGGCTATTCAAAAATAGCAGATATACAAGCTCATAGCGCGGCACCGAGTGCCGCGCTATGAGCTTGTAGATCTGCTATTTTTGAAAAATCGTGAAAATTTGTGCAAACCTTTGAATATATATGTATTTTTAAGCGAACATTTGTTGCTCAAATCTTTGCTTCTGGGGGTCCCTGGAACAAAATATTTGAGATGGGGGTCCGCGGCCAAATACATATCATTTTGGGGGTCCTTGACGTGAAAAAGTTTGAGAACCACTGCCCTAGTTGTTGCACAATCACCACTTGAGCAATAACACTGCCTGCCACCACCCTTCCATTTCCCTCCTCCTCTCTCACATTACCGCAGAATGTATGCATGATTTCACTGTGTGTGTAATGAAAGTACAATGTGTAAAAATGATTCCAGATGTAAGGTGAAGTGAACCATGGCTGAATCACCACCACGCAGCCCCTCCTCTCCACACCAACCAGTTAGGATGAATAGAGCTGTAAACGGAGACAGCCGCTTAATCTATTTCCACCGCTTGTCTGGGGAAAGAAACATGGCCGCTCAATAGGTAGGTAATTACTGCTCTGGGACTAAGAGAGGGGGGGGGTCGTATCTATCGCCATTAGACCGAGAGCCAAGTGCATAATCCCTGGACAGAGCCAGGGCCAATCTAGTTTTTATTGTTTATTTCATCCTCGAAGGTGAGGCCGTAGATCAGCGTAATGAGTTGTCTCTCTATCCGCGGCCAAAACGAGGCAGTTAACAGTTTCTAATCCTCTTTCTGAGGACTTTTATGCAACGCCTGATGGAGTGCATCCATTTCTTTTGCTATGCACACATAATGTACAATCCAGTCGGTTTTAGACTCACTTCAACAGAGTAACAGAGTACTACATTGCAGTATTGATACTTTTACTTAAGTAAATATTTGAGTACTTTTTCCACCACTGGTCCTTCTGTACTGTATATTGTACGGTATAGGTTAGGAGTGTTCACCCATGAAAAAGGAAGGCATCATCTTTCAACACGCGCGTGTAGAACAGAGCGGTTTGTGTGATGTCTCACCGCAACATGTGTTTAAAATGTGTTAATGGCAGCGTATGCTGCTACGGCCTTAACCTAACCCTAACCTCAAGACAAACAGCCAACCGGTGCTACGGCCTTAACCTAACCCTAACCTCAAGACCAGAGGTGGAAAAAGTACTGTAGTTAAGTAAAAGTATCAATGCTGTAATGTAGGAATACTCTGTTACAAGTAAAAGTCCGGAATTCAAAATTTGCTTGAGTAAAAGTACAAAAGTAAAATGTATAAAACTCTTTTGAAAATAGCTGATCTACAAGCTCACAGTGCGTCGCATCGCGACGCATTGTGAGCTTGTAAATCGTCTATTTTCAAATGGCCAAAATGTATATAGGGCTGAAGTGGTTAATGTATGTTTTGTAATAATAATCCAAATCTATAGTTAAAGTTAACTAAAGTTTTCAAATAATTGTAGTGCAGTAAAAGTACAATATTTGCCTCTGAGATGTCGTGGAGTAGAAGTAAAAGTATTGAAAATCGTAGAGACTCCAGTAAAGTAAAAAATTCCTTAAAAGTAATTGATTAAATGTACTTAGTTACTTTACACCACTGCTCAAGACAAACAGCCAACCGGCTGAAAAGTGATAATGATAAACTTTATGTAAAGAAACACACATAAAAATAGTCACATTGTTGTAGTGTTGCCTTTGTAATGCTGGGGAGGACAGAGCAGACAGAATGAGCTCTTCTGGAAGCCGTTTCACTGAATAATAATCGCCCACAAGCTCAGTTTGTTTGCCAACATCATCAAGACAAATGCCTTCTCTCTCCACACAGATATTATACTGTATAGGCCCGGTGGCCAAATATATAAACGCTCAATCAATGGATAATGGGATAATGTGTAGTGTGTAGTAAATGAATGACAATGTTAGCAGAGTTATTCCCCACTAGCGTTAGCTTCAGCACATCAGAGAGAGAGAGAGAGAGAGAGAGAGGCCTCGGTACATATAACAAACTGGTCCGCATGGGAAGATGTTAACACTGTACGTTGTGCAAGAGTACAGTGACAACGTTTATTTTGTTGTTTGTTTGTTTTCTTTTTAGCTTTTTAACCCTTTTCCTCCTTTGTACCTGCCAGTGAGGAGCCCCCACCGGAAGGACTTACTGAGCCTTCGTCCTACTCCTCCCGACCAACACTCCCTGCTGACAGGCTCCGCCTCCAGTCCGTAGGGGTACGTGTAGTGACAAATATCACCCTCCTCCTCGCCCGGCTATTTGTTTGGGTTCCAGAAACATTGATGTTAAAGGGATAGTTCAAGGGATAGACTCAAAGTCAACTCTTTGAGTCTCCTACCGCAGTGGTTTTCAACCAGTGGTCCTTGAGAGAGTACCAGGGGGTCCCCAGCAAAATTAGTTCATAGCATCACAATAATTTCTAACCACTTAGCTTAGGCTATTCAAAAATAGCCGATATACAAGCTCAAAGCGCGGCACCGAGTGCCGCGCTATGAGCTTGTAGATCTGCTATTTTTGAAAAACCTTGAAAAACTGTGCATATCTTTGATCATTTATATTTTTTAAAGCGAAAATTAACTGATGTCTTTGCTTCTAGGGGGTCCCTGGCACGAAACATTTTCAAATGGGGGTCCGCGGCCAAATGTATATCAATTTAGGGGTCCTTGGCATGAAAAAGGTTGAGAACCACTGTCCTACCGGAAACGCTGCCGGTTTTCAAATTATTGGCTTATAGGAACGTGACAAAAACAAACAAAAACTCCATGAATTCAAGTCTCCATAGGGTGTGTAATTTATTGAAAATAAGTTATTTTGAGGATGAACTATCCCTTTAAACACGTTAGGAAGGTACAATGACATTTCCTCATGGCGACTGGGTGGCAATATAAGCTTGGTTATTCAAACGTCTCTCTCTCTCGCTTTCTTTCTCTCTGTCAATCTTTTTTATCATGAGTAATGGGTGATGTGACAGGTGTGTTAGAGGAAGGAGGACGAGACAGAAGCGAGGGGAGGGGGAGGGGGGGAGGGGGTGGTGTCTGTCTTCACAGGGAGGCAGAACCCAGTGGGCACACAACAGACACCTTAACATCAATCACAACATTCAATTATGTTCAGAGAAACATGGCTAAGTGGAATCCTTATCAACATCTTCATCTGGTCTGGATTCGCTTCAATAACCCCCCCCCCCCCCCCCCCCCCCTCCCCCCCTTTAATTAACCCATTCAATCCGGGAACGCATGTCATGTCATACTTTGTCTATTCAAAAATAGCAGATATGCAAGCTTGTAGATCTGCTATTTTTGATTTTTTTTTAATCTTTGCTTCTGATGGGTGGTCCCTGGAACAACATATTTTGATGGGGGTCGGCGGCCAATACATGGGTGGCCCTTGACATGAAAAAGTTTGAGAGCCACTGATATTATAGCAACATACTTTTTTTTAGAAAACTGTTAGGATTTAAAGGACATTTGTAAAGATTTGCACGCATCTTCACGATTTTTCAAAAATAGCAGATCTACAAGCTCGTAGCGCGGCACTCGGTGCCGCGCTATGAGCTTGTAGATCTGCTGTTTTTGAATAGCCCAAAGAAATCCTAAAATGACACACACAGATGCGTTCCCGGTCTTAATGGGTTAAGCTGTTGTTGTCGCGGTGACAGTCACGAGTGTGCAGGCAAACATTTTCCTCAGCATCACAGTTGATGCTGACAATGATTGAGTGACAGGAAACCATGGGCACATGACTGGCAACAGACACCACTGGGTGTGTAGGCTACTAGAACTAGCCTGGCATGAAGCTGTGGGTCCCTCCTCACCTTGTCCACTGAAAGAATGAGACAGTTATTTGTCGGATCTGCAAAAACCTTACAGCAGGGGTCTTCAACGTTTTCAGGGCCAAGGACCCCCTAGCCGAGAGAGTGATGAAGGAGGGACCCCCACTACATTGTATAAAAAAAAATGTTTCAGATAAACTTTTGCTGCTCTTTTTTCCCTCTACACCTATAAATAGCCGATCTACACCTATCCCTCTACACCTATAAATAGCCGATCTACAAGCTCACAACGCCTCGCGCTGCGAGGCGTTGTGAGCTTGTAGATCGGCTATTTTTGGCTAAAGTTCTCCTCAGAAAAGGGATGCTAGGGTTCAAGTGGTTAATGTAAAAAAAAAAAATCCTATCACACAAAGATTTGGCGGACCCCCTGTAGTAACTCTGAGGACCCCCTAGGGGTCCCGGACCCCCTGTTGAAGACCCCTGCCTTACAGTGACGCAAATGCGACGCTACACGTTGCTACTGTAAGGCTCCAACTATCGATCATTTTCTCAGAGATTATTCTATTGATTCCTTTAGCACGTTTTTTTTTAAATTTGACTTTGTTTGACTTTGTTCTTTATAATTATATCAACCAATCGATTAACCACTGAAGGGGTATTTTATACTTCGTCGCACAGCGCTTTAGTGCAAAATAGTGATAAAACTAGATCCACAAGCTTGTAGATCAGCAATTTACACCTTTTGCCTACAATCACATGCCCAAAATACGGCTCGATTATCATTAATCGATTGATTTAAGTTCTTATCGATTCTTTTTTTTATAATCAGATAATAAGATTAAGTTGATAAGTTCGATTAACCCATTAGGACCGGGAACCCATCTGTGTCATTTAAAAAAATATATTTTGGGCTATTCAAAAATATCAGATCTACAAGCTCATAGCGCGGCACCGAGTGCCGCGCTATGAGCTTGTAGATCTGCTATTTATTTTTTTTAATCTTGAACATTTTTCTAAATCTTTAAATATATATATATATTTTAAAGCGAACATTCATAACTCAAATCTTTGCTTCATGGGGGGTCCCTGGAACAAAATATTTGACAAATGTTCGCTTTAAAAATATATATATTTACACAAAAGTTCAAGATTTTTCAAAATATTGCAGATCATGAGCTTGTAGATCTGCTATTTTTGAATAGCCAAAGAAATCTAAAATGTCAGAGACGCGATCCCGGATTGAATTGGTTAACCGTTAGACATTGTTAGACAACCTTAGACACTGCATGCAGTCAGAATAGGAGAGAGATAAGAGGGGCTTTTGAATGTATAGAATACATATAGAAACCTGGGAGATGCAACGTGTCTTGTTTGAATTCCAAATGAGTCTTTCTGTTTCTTTTCATGGCTGGCACGGAGACTTGATCAAACATTCTGTTTGGTACACAATCCTTTGATTTAACCCAGTAAGACCTAAGACGCATCTGCACCTAAGACGCATCCATTCTTTGGGCTATTTTTTTTTTTTAAATCATGTTTTTTTTTTTTACAAAAATGTTAAAGCAATTTTTAAAGCATAAAAAAAAAC
>NC_139954.1:45838537-45853537 GCF_963454915.1 Gymnoscopelus microlampas | reverse complement strand
CCTCCCCTGGGTAAATAAATGTAAAAAAAATAAAATAAAAGTTGTTCCAGGGTCGTTGGCCTGTTACACACCACCCTTCCAAGTTCTCAAGCTCATTCCAGCAAGCAGCCCCTTAATGGTCTCATGTAGACAGCAGCAATATGGGAAACCCAACGTAGGAAACTTCATGCTGTCTAGACTCTCAAACACTTTCATGTTTATGGAGTCTTTTCTGGATGCTAGCAGCTCCAACGCAACTCATTCCAAGTCAAATCATTCAAAAAATAAATCTAAGTTGAAGGTTTGATTAAATTGTGTCGTCATTTCTGCTGACAAAAGGGGGGACTGATGATGAATAGTTATTTTAACCACTTTCAACCAGCTTGGTGCCCCTATTTTGGGCATAGAAATGCCATAAAGGGCATATTTTTGTCAAAACAACAACAATGGACTAAGAAACCTACCTTAAGTGTTTTCTTAATTTTCTTGGGCCTTTTTTCCCTCTTCTTTATGCCCTGATTTTACCTAGTTTTTAATTTGTCCCTTTAGCCTAGTAAGGTCCAGAGGCCTTTGCTGTTTTTATGCCAAGTTTTTTAAACCCTGTAGCACTTTGAGATTCGTAAAAATGTAAAGTGCGTTACAAATATTTTTTTTTAATATAATAAGGGTAATAATAATAATAATAATAATAATAATAATAATAACTAGAAAATGTGCTCCTCGGAGCACAGGTCTCCGCCAGGCGAGGTGGTAAAACTGTTCCTGATTAATTCTGTCTTACCTATTTATATTACACTAGAGGTCCGGGCGGCCTACGGCCGCCCGAAACCCCTAGCCGCGCACGGGGCCCAGCGTGGGCGCGTGTATATATGGGATGAACATTTGGGAAAAAAAAAAAAAAAAAAAAAGTTGTAATGTAAAAGTAAAAAAATTGAGAAAAAAATTGGGAAGAAATAATATTTTTTATGTTTCAGGGGGTCCGCGGACCCCCTGGTGGTCCGCGCCAAAGTCGTCGGATGAAAATCTCCAAACGGTAAAAAAAAAAAAAAAAAAAAAAATCACAAAAAAAAATCATGCAGAATCTTGCTTGTTTCTGGCGTGGCATCCCAACCTGGCATCCCAATGCCGGCGATGTGTACTTCCGGGTTGCATAATGATGACATCACTGTCGAATCCTTTGCTGTCATGAACCTAGCCTGGTGTGTTGACCAGTAATGATGACATCACTGGCTAATCCTTTGGTGTCATGAACCTAGCCTGGTGTGTGGAGCAGAGCAGAGCAACGTGCTCTTGTTGTTTTGGGGATTTTCAATGGCGGGCCGTCGTGTTGTGTTGGCCTCGGTGGTACGCACGGTAAGCGGTAGGAAGCTGCTTCCACTTCCGTTGTGTCCGACATTTGGTGAGTAGAATTAATTATGTTGCGCGGTGGGAACGGTGTAGTGAGGCATGCCAGGTGCCCTACGCGAAACGTAAATTCAGGCCGCCCGCCGTGGCGACAGTGTTGGCGACATGTGGTCTGACGGTGTTGTGTTTAGTCGATAACAGAGCTGTGGGGTGTCGCCACCGAGGGCACGGAAGTTGCTCGCCATTTATATAGTTAGATATTGTGATGTCACGTGAAGCTTGACCAATGTTAGGTGTTCACAGGACGGACAAAGTGAAAACATAATCTCCACCATGCCTTCGGCCTGGCGGAGACTTCGGCCTTGGGTCCACTTTCTGACATCTTCTTTAAGAATGTGGCACCAGCTTCATCAACTTGAACGTCTTCTAGTTCTTTAAGTGATCTGTAGCGTCTCCTCTTACTGGTGTAATTAGCCCCTACGGAACCTCTCCCTCCGCTATGTAGCTCCGAGATGAGGTCCCTCTTTATTTCCTGCCTGATGCTGTAGGCCTCGTCGCACATTTTCCACTTTACATGTTTCTTACCCCTTTCTGCACATCGTATCCAAAAAGTAAAGCATTTGCGCCACTCTCTCAGATGTTTAAAATTTTAGCTGGCAATAAAATCTATCCAACGAGTTGAAGAAAGTATTTAATTTGCCTCGGTTTTCATCCGGTTCCAAAATATTTTGCATTAGAAGATGCAATTCAACATTGGACCAGTAGGGTAACCAGTAATGTTATCTCTACGGGCGCAACTCTTGCGCAATGTCTTAAAAACATGGAACCGGATGAAAACCGAGGCAAATTAAATACTTTCTTCAACTCGTTGGATAGATTTTATTGCCAGCTAAAATTTTAAACATCTGAGAGAGTGGCGCAAATGCTTTACTTTTTGGATACGATGTGCAGAAAGGGGTAAGAAACATGTAAAGTGGAAAATGTGCGACGAGGCCTACAGCATCAGGCAGGAAATAAAGAGGGACCTCATCTCGGAGCTACATAGCGGAGGGAGAGGTTCCGTAGGGGCTATGGTGTAATGTGCTCGTTGATGTTGTCTTTAATCTATTGAATACTGTGACCAGTGCCTTCTTTTCCTTTCCATGTTCTTTACAGACTCTTGTTCTTTTTCTTCCAGAGAATGTAGCAATCTTTGCTGTGTCATGTTGTCAGCATTTGTGGCTCGTCTTCGTTTTTTGTCATTTAGGGATTCAAGTGGTCTTTGTCTCTGTTTCTTAGCTTTGGCCTTCTGCTGTCGGCGTTGCGCCTTTGCTTCTTCAGAGGTTTCAGACGATGATTTCCTGCTTCTTCAGTTTGCGTAATGAGAGTTAGTTACATTGTGTGATCTCAGCTGTGATCTCTGTTTGTACTGGAAAGTACTGTTCCTGATTGATCCTGTGTAAGCTATTTATATTACATATTGTCACGTGTCACTTGACCAATGTTAGCTTGATCCCATTAGCTTGACCAATGTTACCTCACTTCCAAAAACATAAATGTTTTTTGGAAGTGACACACCTATAGGATTTTATTTCGTCATGCGTCTCGCTAGCCAATCAAAAGCATTGGTGACGACATATTGTCACGTGTCACGTGAAGCTTGACCAATGTTAGCTTGGCTGGGGGGGGGGGGGGGGGGGACACACAGCGGGACGGGAACGAAAACATACTCTCCACCATGCCTTCGGCCTGGTTGTCTCCGCCCGACAGCAACAAAATGTAACCCTGGCTGTAGTAACACTGTCTTTCACCCAGCAGTGAATAGAGGAATACCATTATGCAGCGGCTCTCAACCAGTGGTCCGGGGACCACCAGTGGTCCTTGAAGGGGTTCCAGGTGGTCCCCATGCTAAATAATGGAGAGTTGGTAACCAAATGGACCCTTATAGCTCTTTAACTCTTAGAGTAAATGAAACCAAATGGACCCTTATAGCTCTTTAACTCTTAGAGTAAATGAAACCAAATGGACCCTTATAGCTCTTTAACTCTTAGAGTAAATGAAACCAAATGGACCCTTATAGCTCTTTAACTCTTAGAGTAAATGAAACCAAATGGACCCTTATAGATCTTTAACTGTTGAGAGAGTAAAATTATTGTTAAACATCTGCATTACTTAATTTACAAGTCTCCACAGTTAGAGAATGTAGTAGAATTGCTATTTTGATCAACATTTGCCTGTTATCTCTCCTATTGGTACCAATATATACATTATGGAATTGTGGAGAAAATCTCATCCAACGACAAAACATATTCTAAGTCTTGGGTCTGACCCGTAGACTGTAGAGGAGGAGGAGGAGGAGGAGGAGGAGGAAAATGCTCATTCAGCCAATCAGCCTTTTCCGCTTCCTGGTCTCGGCGAGGATCCTCCCTCCCGGTGAGAAGCAGACCTTGATGGGTGACCCCGCTGAGGTGACTCTTATTGGCCATTCAGCTCCACACAAAACCCCCCCCCCCCCAATCCCCCCCAACCCAACCCCATCTCCCCTCTATCGGTGTGTGAAATGCCACTGTCTCCCCCGGGGCAGACAGACACACTCACGTGCACACACATGCACGCGTGTCATGTGCACACGCACTCGACGCTTACACGCGTGCAGATTTTTTTTTACGTGCACGGCAACACACAAACCCCCCCCCCCCGACCTTCATGTGCAGAACGTGGCATGGACGTTATCACAGCCTGCCATCGAGTCCTCTCAGTCGCTTTGGAAGCGTTTTTGTGTGTGTGTGTGTGTGTGTGTGTGTGTGTGTGTGTGTGTGTGTGTGTGTGTGTGTGTGTGTGTGTGTCAGTGGTGGAAGAAGTACTCAGATATGTTACTTCAGTAAAAGTAGCAATACCACAATATAAAAATACTCTGTTGCAAGTAAAAGGCCTGTGTTCAAAATGTTACTTTAGTAAAAGTAAAGATGTGTTGTCATCAACATGCACTTAAGTACCAAAAGTACTAAAATGTTTGAAAATAGCAGATCTACAAGCTCACAACGTGTTGCATCGCAAGCTTGTATATCTGCTATTTTCAAATAGCCTAGGTGTAAAATAGGGCTGAAGTGAAACTTGTAGTGGAGTAAAAGTACAATATTTGAGATGTAGTAAAAAATACTTTACTACTGTGTGTGTGCGTGTGCGTGTGCGTGCGCGTGTGTGTGTGTGTGTGTGTGTGTGTGTGTGTGTGTGTGTGTGTGTGTGTGTGTGTGTGTGTGGGTGCGTGTGCGTGTGCGTGCGCGTGTGTGTGTGCGTGCGTGCGTGTGTGTGCCTGTGTGTCTCTGTGTCATTGTATGGATGTAGATTTTCAGCAGAGACCCTCTCTGACCCCTGACCTGGTGGCTGACCCTCTCCTCGTGCATAATTCACCGGCTCAGGAGAAGGAGGAGAGAGAGCAAATATCATTAATGCCCAGACCCCCACAGAACCCCATCAGGCCTCCTGCACGTCCTCTTCAGGACCTTCTGTGTCCACAGTAGGATTAGGAGCAGGTCCTGGAGGAGACCATGCATTTTTATGATGTGCAGTCGAACAGAAGAGCTGCTCTGGCTCTGAATGCTAAGCACTTCTGTCTCTATACAGTTAGCAGTGGTGGGGAAAGTACAGCAATTCTTTACTTAAGTAAAAGTACCAATACTGCAATATAGAAATACTCTGTTACAAGTAAAAGTCCAGAATTAAACATTTACTTGAGTAAAAGTACAAAAGTATTGGCATGAAGATGTACTTAAAGTACTAAAAGTAAAAGTACTAACATTTTTGAAAATAGCAGATCTACAAGCTCACAACGCGTCGCGATGCGACGCGTTGTGAGCTTGTAGATCAGCTATTTTCAAATAGCCTCGGTATAAAATAGGGCTAAAGTGGTTAATGTATGTTTTATAATGTCATAATTGATAATTGCAAAGTAGCTAGTAACTAAAGTTTTCAAAAACCTTGTAGTGGAGTAAAAGTACAATATTTGCCTCTGAGATGTAGTGGAGTAAAAGTATTAGAAATTGGAAATACTCAAGTAAAGTACAAATACCTCAAAATGTTACTTAAGTACATGTACTTAGTTACTTTCCACCACTGACAGTTAGTGCTGCTGTGAGGAAGTGTAAGGCGTGGAACGACCCACTCCACATCCATTCCCTAACCCCTCAAACCACACCAAGCCCAGACCTACAGTATCAGCAGTGGTGGAAAAAGTACTCACATTTTTTTAGTAAAAGGATAAGTAATATCAACACTGCAGTGTAGAAATACTCTGTTACAAGTAAATCTCCGGTAATCAAAATTGACTTGAGTTAAAGTACAAAAGTATTGTCATTAAAATATATTTAAGGTTCCAAAAGTAAGAGCACTGAAAGTGCAGAATGTCCCATTTCAAAAGTTCAAAATGCATAAACATGAAGAAAATAATGGATATAGTTGCAGCCAGAATACGTTGCATTCCTCCGTTTGATATCTGAAAACGTTGATCAACAAGAGGGCCATTCAAGTGTGTGTGTGTGTGTGTGTGTGTGTGTGTGTGTGTGTGTGTGTGTGTGTGTGTGTGTGTGTGTGTGTGTGTGTGTGTGTGTGTGTGTGTGTGTGTGTTTAGTAAATGCTTGTCCTTTCGCCTAGTTGTGGCCTCTTGTCCAGTCAGCATTTTCCAGCTTGTTTTGTATGCAAACACAGAGGATAATGATCTGGGAACTAACGCGTTAACCCATTAAGACCGGGAACGTGTCTGTGTCATTTTAAGATTTATTTGGCTATTCAAAAATAGCAGATCTACAAGCTCATAGCACGGCACCGAGTGCCGCGTTATGAGCTTGTATATCTGGTATTTTTATTTTTTTTATCATGAAGATGTGTGCAAATCTTTGAATATATATCTATTTTTTTTTACTCAAATCTTTGCTTCTGGGGGGTCCCTGGAACAACATATTTTGAGATCGGGGGGGAGGGGGTCCGTGGCCAAATACACATCATTTTGGGGGTCCTTGACATGAAAAAAGTTTGAGAACCTTATAGCAACATAAGTTTTTTCAAAAAAAACTGTTAGGATTTAGAAGACATTTGTAGAATCCCCCAGAAGCAAAGATTTGAGTTAAAAATGTTCGCTTTAGAAATACAGTATATATATTCAAAGATTTGCACACATTTTCACGATTTTTCAAAAATAGCAGATCTAGAAGCTCGTAGCGCGGCACTCGGTGCCGCGCTACGAGCTTGTATATCTGCTATTTTTGAATAGCCTATAGGAAATCTTAAAATGACAGAGATGCGTTCCCGGTCTTAATGGGTTATAAAGTCACCCTCAACTAAAAAGCTGCCGAAGGTGCCACACACAGCAGATGTCACACTTGTTATTGTACGCTCGATGAAAGCTCCTGCCGCCATGTCAGCTCTGTCTCTGACTGACAGAGGTCTTGTTTGGAAAAAGCCAGTTCTCTTCTCCTTCTCCTTTGAACTGTCAAGAGGGTACAAACAGATCAGCCAGGCATTCGAGGGAGACGTTTTGTGGAATGGCATAAAAAGCACGCCATATCCCACAATGCTTGGCAGGTTTGCGGAGGAGCAAATAAATCCCGACCATAAATCAAAAGTCTGTACTGCAGGTGGTAATGATTATAATCGCTAATACGGTAATCATGCTAAATCAATGAAATGTTGTTGATTAAATGAATGTGTGGTTGCAGTTATCTTCCCCATCTTTATCCATGTTCTACTGTATAACATGTACTGTAGCACTATCAAAATCTACAAAGTAACTGGTAACCAAAGTTTTCAAATAAAACGTAGTGGAGTAAAAGTACAATATTTGCAGGGACGTGCACAGATAGACTCTAGGTGGTGCTAGAGCACCTGCCCTTTGCCCTCTTGACCAGAAGTGCCCTTTTGAAAAAAAGAGGAAAAAAAGTTTTTTTTTTTTCAGTTTACAGCAGGGGTCTTCAACAGGGGGTCCTCAGAGTTACTACAGGGGGTCCGCCAAATCTTTGTGATATGATTTTTCTTTTTACCATAACCACTCGAAACCTAGCATTCCTTTTCTGAGGAGAACTTTAGCCAAAAATAGCAGATCTACAAGCCCACAACGCCTCGCGCTGCGAGGCGTTGTGGGCTTGTAGATCGGCTATTTTTGGCGAAGAGGTGTAGGTGTAGAGGGAAAAAGAGCAGACCAAGTAAACAAAAAAAAAAAAAATCTTAAACACACAATACTAAGGCAGCCGGCGGTTCCGTGCGCCGCGCAAGGTGCCCTTTTTTTTACTTGAGCACCTGCCCCTCAAAGTGTCTGTGCACGCCACTGAATATTTGCCTCTGAGGTGTAGCGGAGTATAAGTAAAAGTACTGAAAATTGGAAATACTCAAGTAAAGTAAACATTCCTCAAGTACACTACTTGAGTAAATGTACTTAGTTACTTACTACACCACTCCGTGCGGTGTAGCGGTATATAAGAACAGCCACTGACCTTAACACGGTGAAGTCGCCCGATGAATAAATTAACATTTACAAAATGCTACAATATCATTTAAAGACAGACGCGGAGGACACCTTTCAGGACGAAATGCCATCCGAACTGCACTGACATTTGATGTCAATCGATTAGCTCTGGAGCCTTTTTTAGTGGATTAGCATTTTGTCTGCATGTATTTGCATACAGTAGTAGGCCATTCTGGGCCATGGGCTGTGGGATTATGTTGAATAGAATGGCCAGTGTGAAAGGTTGTGTGAGACTTGATATAAGCCTTTTGGGCATCAATACAGTTGTTTATATTTACATTCAGAGGCCCTACAGAATAAGATTTCTTTGGCTTTTCAAAAACAGCAGATCTACAAGCTCATGGCGCGGCACCGAGTGCCGCGCCATGAGCTTGTAGATCTGCTGTTTTTGAAAAATCTTGAAAATGTGTGCAAATATTTGAATATATATATTTTAAAGCCAACATTTGCAACCCAAATCTTTGCTTCAGGGGGGGTCCCTGGAACAAAATATTTTGAGATGGGGGTGTCCGCGGTCAAATACATATATAGAAATGTTTTCTAAATCCTAACAGTGTGTTGCTATATCAGTGGTGCTCCAACTTTTCCATGTCAAGGACCCCCAAAATGACATGTTTTTGGCCACGGACCCCCATCTCAAAATATGTAGTTCCAGGGACCCCCAGAAGCACGGATCGGAGTTAAAAATGCTTTAAAAAATATATATATATATATTCAAATATTTGCACAAATGTTCCACGATTTTAAAAAAAAATAGCAGATCTTCAAGCTCATAGCGCGGCACTCGGTGCCCCGCTATGCGCTTGTAGATCTGCTATTTTTGAATAGCAAAAAAAAACATAAAATGACACAGATGCGTTCCCGGTCTTGATGGATTAAAGGAAAGCACTCACGCTGTTGATGTGAATTTCTCTTAATTGTTGATGATTATCTTGGTCTATTGAAACCTCATTTATTTATTTATTTATTTGTTTCACATGCAAACGCTGACCTGGCACGCCCATACAACCTATGCCCACCTTTACATAAAGCTGGTTCACATTTTCTGAAAGATGGCTATTGTGCCATACATAAACACAGACAACAGGGACAATAATGTCACAATCACCGCTGTGGCCAGTTGGACCCCTGCCTGGTGTTCTGTCTGGTATAAAGAAAATACATTTGGCACAAATATTCCTTAATGGGCGCCAATCAAAATCTGATCCAGGGCCATCATCTGTGACCAATTTGAATATGCTAATTATGCTAATTAGGCCCACAATCTGGATAACTCTGCTCCTATCTGATGGATCAGAGCTAAATTTGAGGCTAGAATAGCATATTGAGGGTATTTGTGAGCTTTTTTTTATATCTTGATTTGAAGATAAGGAACCTCCCCCAGTTTGCATAATTTCAATACCTCACACAATGCCTTTTTGTTCCAGATGCCATAGAATAGCTAACGTTGATTTAATTCACTCACTGGAATGATTAATTCAAGATTTGAGCCATACAGAAATTGACATCATTCCAATATGGCCGGCGTTACCGAAAATGATAAATTACCAGTTGTCACGTTAATGAGTTTAGTAATTTTTTATTTGTGTTTGTATTTTCTTTTATGGAAATGTAATCTATGAGGTCAGACAAGCCGGTCTCTTGTTTTACATCTCTGGCAGTGTTTCAGAGACACACAGGAGATAGCTCAGTGCCATTGGAGCATTAGCCTTACGACACATTATATAGACGTGATGAAGCTTGTGATCATTCCGGTATCCGGGAACACATCTCTGTCATTAAAAATGTCTTTGGGCTATTCAAAAATAGCAGATCTACAAGCTCATAGCGCGGCACCGAGTGCCGCGCTATGAGCTTGTAGATCTGCTATTTTTGAAAAATCGTGAACATTTGTGCAAATCTTTGAATATATATATTTTTTAAGCGAACATTTGTAAAATATTTTGTTCCAGGCCTCCAGAAGCAAAAAAAACAACATTTTGGGCGTTAGGTGGGTGTGTAGCTCTGTCTCTTTTGATACATGAAGGAATTAAAAGACCCTCGTTCTAGGGGGCAACAACAAAGAAACAGTTTCTGATCATATTTTAGGTGAGAAAAAGGCTATTGCAGTTGCTCAGTATCGAATCATTTCATATCTACAATGGCTAGAGTTATATAGAAGCAGTGGTGTAAAGTAACTAAGTACATTTACTCAAGTACTGTACTTAAGTACAATTTTGAGTACTTTTACTTCTACTCCACTACATCTAAGAGGCAAATATTGTACTCAACTATTATTATTTATAATTATATTATAAAACACACATTAACCACTTTAGCCCTATTTTATACCTAGGCTATTTGAAAATAGCCTATAGTTTAAAATGGAGCTCACAACGCATTGTGATGCGACGCATTGTGAGCTTGTAGATCTGCTGTTTTCAAACATTTAGTACTTTTACTTTTGGTACTTTAAGAACATTTTGATACCAATACTTTTGTACTTTTACTCAAGTCAATTTCTAAGTCCAGACTAGAGTTCTAAGTCCAGATTAGAGTACTTTTTCCACCACTGTATACAAGTTTGTTATCAGAATTCAGGAGCTCCCATGCAGTAATCTGCAGTAGTCTTTTGTCGCACACTGATGCTATAGTAACCCTCAGGTACTAAACAAGCACTGGACCTTGATTACGTCAATCGTTGATTGTGCTGTTATCTTCCTTCTCTCTGTGGAGAAGATTGAACTTAGCATAATCAGGTGATTCACTCACTTCATGTAAACAATACAGATCTCTGACTTCCCCCACTGAAGGAATTGCAGACTGAACTATATAAAAGGACAGGGAGACACCAGAGATGTGTCAGTGAGCTGGTTCCTGTTGATGAACCTTCATAGCCTGTCTTTATACTTCCTCTGTCTCTCCAGACCTACATCAGGATTTCCACATTGAAACCAGGTAAGATACTGAGACCCATGTCTATAATGCCTTAAACAGTACAAAATATATAATCTGCTCGTAACATTGTATGAGGATTCATAAATAGCCTACTCAAAACGCTTTAAGTTTATAGCAATAATCATAACACATTATACACAATGTCATGTAGACTTAGACTTGAGTCTTTAAGTTAGACTGGTTTCTTTTGGCCAGGATAAAAGTGTATCATAATTGTCATAGCTATAATCCATTATGATAATTTCACAATGCATTATATGAATACATTGTTGTTATAATGCCTTATAGTGTGATTGTATGTCACTGTAATGGTCATTGGGTGTTTTAAGTAAAGTAAAGAAACATTAAATATATGCACCAAAGAGCGTAATACTTATTAGTGTTATAAACAGATTATAAAGCCTTGTACGTTTATAATGCATTATAGATATGGGCTTCATAGAAACGTAGGAAATGTTTCATAACATTTTAATATGTCTGAAACTGCTGAAAAAAAGTATTGTATTGAACTTGTATATTCTTTATTTTCACAATATAATTATATTGCCAATGATTTGATGAATTAGTCACTTAATTAGTCTGAATGAAAGGATCGAATTACTGAATTAAATCAGTAGCCTACAGGCATGGGTCCCCGTTATGTTGAAAAGGATGTGAATTGTCCATTAGTCTCTTTGAAGTTGAATTTATCAACTGTGTGGTAAAAAAATGGTATACTTTACTTACCTGTACATTTTCTATCAATCACAAATCTATATACTGGATGCATGGTACTCAAGTTGACCTACAGTACAGTCAGTGGTGGAAAAAGTACTCAAATCTTGTACTTAAGTAAAAGAATATATTCTGCAATGTAGAAATTACTCCATTACAAGTAAAAGTCCGGAATTCAAAATGTGCTTGAAAGTGACTAGTTAATATCACTAACTAACTTACTTATTACACTTGTATCCACTGATAGGTTCTCCCTGCAGTCAAAAGACAGTTAAAGAGCCACCGAAACGATCAGGAGGATAGTCTCATCATCTGGTCTCCTTTTCTTGTCTTCAGGTGAGTGAGGAAATCTCAGTCAAGTTACACAATAACCACTTCATCAATACATGTCCTGCAATAGTTGTCAAATCGTGCACCACATTGATGTCGTATGTCAAGGCTGTTATAATGATACCAACCTTCTCTCTCTCTCTCTCTCTCTCTCTCTCTCTCTCTCTCTCTCTCTCTCTCTCTCTCTCTCACACACAGTGTAACACTAACTTCAAGACAGACATGAGTTCAAAAGGTACAGTATGTGCTCTCTCTCTCTCTCTCATACCCACACACACACACACACACACACACACACACGCCCTCTGATATAATACAATATATTAGACAAGTTTTAGGAAGGCTCTAATATGTCATAATCATTCCATAACATTTGTATCCACCAGCTCTCGAAACAAATGACGAAGAAGTTCGTATTGTGATGGTTGGAAGGACTGGAGCGGGAAAGAGCACCGCCGGAAACACCATCCTGGGTTTTGAAGCCTTTGAAACTGCCTTTGCGTCCGAATCTCAGACGATGAACTGTCAGAAAGCCACAGCTGTAGGTCATGGTAGAAACATCTCTGTTGTTGACACACCAGGATTCTTTGACACCAGAGATAACGTTATTGATGAAATCAAACAGTGTATTTGCTTCGCTGCCCCTGGCCCCCACGTGTTCCTGATCGTGATCAGACTGGGAAGATTCACAGAAGAGGAGCAGATACCCGTGGAAATGATTCAGCTGGTATTTGGTGAAATGTCCAACAAATACTCCATGATTCTCTTCACTGGTGGTGACCTGCTCAGAGGTACGCCAGTTGAAGACTTTTTGAAAAAGAGTCCAAGAGTACTACAAGACGTAATCAAAAGATGTGACGGTCGCTATCACGTCTTCAACAACAAAACCGAGGATCCCTCTCAGGTCACTGAGCTGCTGGGGAAAATCGAGTCGATGTTGGAGGTTAATGGAAGAAGCCACTACACCACTGAGATGTTCCAAGAAGCAGAGGGAGCAATACAGGAAGAGCAGCAAAGGATTCTTAAAGAGGACGAACCGGAGATACGTAAATCGATGAGAAAACTGAAGAAAGATCATGAAGGAGAGGCTCTGATACGAGCAGAGACACAGCTGAAAAGAGAGTCGACGCGAAAATCAAGAATTCAAGCTGAAAAAAGTAACTGCTTTCTCTCAAAAAAGAAAGCGCCCGTAGCAGAAGACGCAAAGAAGTTTTTCGCAAAGTTGAAACCTAAAAAGAAAACTGTAGAAGGGAAAGAAAAATGCACTATCCAATGAATGACAAAGCTTCAGTGATATGTATTCAAGTCAAGAAATCCACACACCACTGTTAACATCCATTTATAGAGTGGCTAGTATAGGATAATATAAAAACTTGTTGCATGTTGCTGCTCATTGATTCTTTTTTCTTTTCCATTCTTTAAAAAAAGGGGGAAAATTTGCAGATTTTATTTGTCAGGCTTAGGAGAGAAGACCGTGTTTAAAAAAAAACTTGTCATTTTGTAATACAATGAAATAAAAAGAAAGGTTTGAACACTGCAGCTGTACTTTGTGTCTTGTAATATTGAAAAAGAAAATGTACTTTGTAAGTTGTACTTTTGCACAACTAAGCATTTTAAAAAGCAGGTACTTTTTCAAACTCAAGTACAAATTTGACAGATCAACTTTCACCTGTAGTTGAGTAATATTTGACCAGGAGTATACTGGTCTCTATATACTTTGACTCACGTGGGGTTGAGTACACCACTGCAGATTAGTAAATTATACTACAACACACACAGGTGATACATTCAATTTCAGAGGGTCTAATGTAGGGGACAATTCAAGTTATTTTCAAGACAGTGGGGACACGTACTTCACGCACACATTTTGTCCCCACACGACTGAATTCTATTGTTACTAGTTAAACTAGTGATTTTGTCAAAAACTTGACAAAAGCACTCCTAGAGTTTTTACAGTTACACTTTCTGATATGTGACACACTACGGCGCTGTCCTAAGACACACACAAGGCGAGCGGAAACTTTTTACGCGAGCTGACAAGTGCTGAATGTGCCTGGGCATGTACACAGGGTCCAGTCAATGACTTCGCTTCCAGGGGAATACAAACACGTCAACGGAAGCGTTCACATTGCAGAAGGACCATTCAAACTTTTTCATGTCAAGGACCCCCAAATTGACACTTATTAGCCCGCGGACCCCCATTTCAAAAGATATGCCAGGGACCCCCATAAGAGAAGATTTTTTTACGGCTCTAGCAGTGATTCTCAACCATTTTAATTTCAAGGACCCCCAGTTTGACATGCATTAGGGCTACAGACCCCCATTTAATGGCATTTCTATCACTTGGACCACAATCTATGTCAATTTAACTCTGAGTGTGTACAAATGGAACCAAATGGACCCGTTAGGGATCTACAACCTATGAGCTTGTAGATCTGCTATTTTTTGAAAAATCGTGAAAATATGTGCAAATCTTTGAATATATATATATTTTAAAGCGAACATTTTAACTCAAATCTTTGCTTCTGGGTGATTCTACAAATGTCTTCTAAATCTTAATAGTTTTTTGAAAAATCTTATGTTGCTATAATATCAGTGGTACTTTTTTCATGTCAAGGACCCCCAAAATGATACGTATTTGCCCCCCCCCCCCCCCATCTCAAAATATGTTGTTCCAGTGATCCCCCAGAAGCAAAGATTTGAGTAAAAAGTAAAAAAAATATATATTCAAAGATTTGCACACATTTCACAACAGTGTGGCACTCGGTGCCGTGCTGTGAGCTCGTAGATCTGCTATTTTTGAATAGCCAAAGACATCTTAAAACGGTCATTAATGGGTTAAGTAGAAACCAAACATAGGCGCTCCCGTTTCCACTCCCAAAACGTCTCGCCCACATAGTCTCTCCTCAGTCTCCTGTGCATCTTAACTGGATCCTCTCTCTCTGCAATCACTGCTTTAATCCCTAATCAAAGCGATGCCGTTTTCATGGAAGGCATCCGGCGATGAAGGAAGTCGATTCACATGCACACTTCCATTATAGATCAAACAACTGGGAGAGGTTTGTTTTAATCCCTAAAATCCACAAACACAAAGAATAGTGCCTACGCAGCATTGTACGTTTTAACTAAAGGGGAAGCAGCTTGGTGTACTGCTGAGGAGAATCGGTTGTATTGCCAGCCGATCATCCCGCGTATCATATTTT